>NC_134708.1:31283700-31583700 GCF_043290135.1 Rhipicephalus microplus | reverse complement strand
GGATGATGCACCCAATTTTCTACGCATTGAGTTACAGTGGTGGCCATCCACCCACCCACTTTACCGGGTATTTCTCTGCATCTAAACCTGGGAGCGTTAGCCAGCGTCACTGACTAACACTCCCAGGTTTACATTAAGGTTGTGTCTAACAAAAAAAAAAACGCGCCTTAGATCGATTCTCCCTTTATTAATTTGTCCCTTACAGATTCACTTGGAATTTTGAGTGCATATGTCACGTTATAAGTGTACCCTGCTGTACGTCCGCAGTATTCATACTGATCATCACTGCAGCCTTTGTAATATATTTTGTACTTACAATACTTGAAGCATCCTGCAGACACGCAATTCCGTGCTATTCAGTCATGCAGCATGCATGGACGACGACAGGATGTCATGGCGGGGGGGGGGGGGGGCGCTTTTAAATGCGAATGCATTTCTTAGTCGGACTATGTCAGGCATCTGGCGTTGTCCGTGGCGGTGTCCGCATGCCGACATGAGTTATCTCTCCGCTCTCACTCCCTCTCTCATAGTAACAGCTGCGGGCGCGTGTACTTAACCTCACCCCGAGCAACTGGAGCATGTGGTGCAAGAGAGTGTAGGAGAGGGTAGGTGCAGTGCTTCGCCGCTCCTTCTCTTGCCGTTCGCTCTCTCTCCTCCCTGCGCCCTACTTTCCGGGATTCGCTCGCAGGATTTCAAGCTGGACGGTTGTGCCCTCGCGATCTCTGGCATCAGCGCAGCTCCCGCCGACTGGTTCGCCCTCCGCGGTCTCCTGACGCCGTGCAGCTCTCGCATTGTGGCGCCCCGCCCTTGGACTGCTTCGACCGGATCCCCACTTTCCTATCTCCTTCTTTTTCCGCTGATTGCCTGTCTATTTCTTCATCTATTTTCCTTCTATTCTTTTTATCCCTCCTTCCCCCCACCCCTATAAGGCACTGCGCCGTGTCGCCTGAAGGCAGACAGAAATTAGGTGCCTTTTTCCTCTCCCTTCTAACCACTACCACCACCACCCTACTTTCCCGTCCTCTCGCGCCTCTCTAACGACCGTTCGCTGGCTGGGCACCTCTCAAGAACATCCGGCTATGTGTGCTCGAAATGCCACTGTGAAACGCCACCGTTGAGCCGAGAACGCTGTTTTGTTCACTTCATAGCATTTTTTAACCGTGCACGCTAGCTACTAGAGCTGCAAACGCACACCACGTTTCTTACGTTAGAAAAACGCCACGTGTGGCGAACGACGCTATTGGCTGCACAGTGTAAGGAAAAAAAAAAGAAAACATTGTTCTAACGCTGGGTTCCCACGTGCGAAATGCCGTTATGGACGCTGCTCAATGCATTCGCATTTTCTCACGGTTCTCTTCGGGTATGTGGGGCCATTTCTTGCTACGTGTGACCTCGAGTTTACTAGTAATCATAATGTACAACGGACACACAGAACCACACACCACAGGAGCTACCAGCAACATTAATGAAGAATCGAAGACACGCAGAATATATATGTTCCAAGCGCACGGACGCGTAAGTGACATCCGGCAGGCGACAGGGGGCACTACGCAAGATTACTATACTATTCAATACTAGATCAAACGCAGCTTCTCAACGGGAGCCGTCAGTCCGCCTTAGTTCGGGAAGTCGCCATGATGCGACGCCGCATGCGTCACACGTGCTTCCGAGAGTTTTCCCACGGAGATGCGATATACGTGTTTCCTTCTCCAATATCATACGTCTGTCAGATTTGTTCCTTCGTGCTCCTTTGTGGCTCGATGCAATGCCTCCGCCACCTCACAGTGTTTGTGATGCAGCAGCGTCACAGTGAAGCGTCCACATTGGTTGCCCGCATAGAGTCACGAACGGTGTCGCACTATCTCAAAACACCATGTCCCTTACGAGCCAGCGTGACTGCCAACAATGCAAACACTAAAAACACAACTGGACAAAAAATGAATATTATTTACGTCATGAGGCACCACATAATGGTATCTCTCTCCCATGACCGCAAAGCACACGTGAAGGCAAGGCGATGGGCGAGAGCAGGAAAAGGCTAGAGGAGAAGGTGGTGAATGGCTGGATTGTGTGCATCTGGCTCGCATTTCTAAAATCGAGGAGGTGCTGTTTGAGGCAAACAAGGCAACTGTAGCCCAAGAACAAGTCCTCCTGCAGAGCTTGAGCTTGGTACATACCCACAGTAAAAAAATTGCGCCAGAACAACGAAGACGAGACAGATGAAACATGACTAGCGCTGGCTTTTGTTGCTTAGAGTGGTAGAAGGAGGGGGGGGGGGCACGAAGCAAGCGCTTTTTTTGCACCCTCGATAACGCACACAGTATTAGAAACACGATAATCGGTAAGCTGATGTATAACGGTAGTGCTCGCGAGGGTAGTGGCCCTCGACACGGCTACATAAATACTGTAGATGGCACCTAACTACAACTGAACCCTTCCGACACCCACGGCTTTATAAGTTATTCGAACTCACTGCTCGAGTAATGTATCATGCCGTTGTGACTATATTTGGCGACAGGTCTTTGCGTTATTACAACGGCATTATCATCGTACATATGGGTGATTTGCATTGTCATCATGAGCTTACTTCAGGTAATCGACTTCTCCGTGAGACAAAAAGAGGGCAACGCAAGTTCCCGTACCCATTTTTTTCTAAGGGAAATAAATCATTAAAAGAACCAATAAAGAAATGATCGCTTAGTTGAAGGTGATGTGTCGAACGAACTAAAGCAACAGTCAAGGAACAGTCAAAAATAGGAACAGTCAAGGTTTCTTTTTCAGCGTCACATTAATGGTCTGACCGCAGGTGCGAAGAGTGTCAGGCAGCTTTCACCCAGAAGACTCACCTGGTGGGCCACCGACGAACGCACACTGGAGAGCGGCCCTTCAAGTGTTCGGAATGCGTCAAGGCCTTCTCGACCAGCAGCTCGCTGAGCAGGCACCGCTTCGTCGCCCATGCACTACAATCAACGGGCAGAGGAAGAAGAGAAGTGACCTTCCTCTGAGAAAGACGTTCCATCCTGTTGGTTCGAGCGGCGTGCACACCGATTGTAGCGCCACCTGTCCCCGACTGTTGACCTAACCACCAAGTAGTATGCGCGTTTTCATAGGTACCGCTTTTGGAGACCCGTGCAAGTTCAATAGGACGAAAAAGGTGGCTGCTTGACGTTGGACTTACAGCGTCGCTACAAGAGGTCGAGTGCAAGTAGTCAAGACCTCTACAAGTGGTCGAGGGATCATCTGAAAGATGTTTTTGTTTTGATTTGTTTTGTTCGCGGGTAAAGGTAATGCGAAGGTGCTCATTTGTTTAGGTGAAGGCAACCAAATTCTCAACGCAAAAGTGGCTGCGCTGGAATTCCAAGAGTTGCATGGATCGCCGATTCAATTGCAGCAACAGTCACATTGAAGCAGTGGCTGCGAAAAGTGGTTTTAGTAGTGTTTTCCTTTTTTTTCACGTTCCAAACCTTTTTTTGTGTGTTAACATTACGTAGTCACTCTTAAGACACAAACGACAACGACATCAACATTTGTCTGAGGTATGCGAAACGCGTGATATTTAAGACATGTCTTACGAGTGCCATGACCAGTGGATCTCACTACCTTAACTGTCACCGTGAAAAGCTATATACTTGGCTGTTATTTCTAACAGGTTCACTCAAACATTCGACCTTTTGGGATGTACAACACCGTGACACTGTCTGCACAGTGGATGCTTCACACAAGGGAAATATCTAAAGACTTGCTGGAAGCGTTCGGGATTCGCGTTGCGTCCACTGGGAACTGCAAATACTATAGGGACAAATGTGAGAAAATTCGTTCTGCCTTTCGCGTGGTCTCATGAATGTTAGATTGATCCGTACTTTCCCACAAATATATTGTCCCACGTGAATATTGGATAAGAGCTCTGCCGATGCCTTGGGTGAACAGTATCCAGTCGATATTAAAACTGAAGTCTTTTTCCCTTCAAAAGGAACAGGGAAAAATCTAGGTACGTTACTTGAAATGAGTGGCTTCAGCGTCGTAACTTGTCTGGACAGGCGTTCCACTACAGCTTTTGCTGATAAAGAAAGTTGCAAACCCACGACTACAGTGATTTAAAATTATATATGAAGTAGTATTGAAAATTGGGCAAGTTGGTAACAATTTTTAAGGTAAACAGCACGAAATACGGAGACAGAGAAGCTTGTCCTGCAGTGTCTTCCTACTTCTCTGTATTCATATTTCGCGCTGTTTACCTTAAAAGTATATATGAAGTATATAGTGAACACTATTCTGGTACACCATGCCCTCGACGTCATTCTCCACAATTCAGTCAACGACTTGGGTGATTACCCTCTATTCCTTGTAACATAGCAAGTGTGGAACTTCCTACACCCAAGATGTACCAAACAGTGCAACGCAGAAGACTGTCGGCAGGTAAATCTGATTAACGCTGCGATTTTCTCTGCCTGCTTGTACAACAACACTACATTTTTTTAAATATTTTCAAGTACGGCATACACCATCACTTGTAATGCAGGCACAGGAAGGTGAATACTGCTGGGGAGATTTCTGTGAATACTCGGGACACCTTTACAAAGTGTTGCTTCCTCGGACGACTGAAACCGTGCACCGTCACGGAACAGAGCAGCTGACATCAATCGACGTGGCTTAACCTGCAAGCTCTGTCTCAAGTTGTTGCCCTGAGCGAAAGCAGTATCGCAGTGGTTTTGACGATGCTGTTGTCTTGGAATAGCCTAACATCGATTAGCGGAAAGTATAAAGAGCCATGCTTGTTAAGTTCGCTGTCAAGTTAAAAAAGAAAACGTGTAAACTTGTGTGCAGTGTGTTCGTTACAATAAAAAAATGTTTAGTTTAATCCAATGGTCGAACTCCACGCGAGGTTCTCCAACTAGAGAAGAAAGAAAAAATGTAAAAAAAAAATATGCAGCACGGTCACCTTCCCTCCGCATGCTTCGCATAACGTCGATTCCCGGGTACGTGGGATCTGCCGAATACTTATAGGCAGGTGTGTGCGTTTTCCGGGGTGCAGGTGTTATGTTTCGGTTTAATTTTGTGGATCCGGCCGGATGCGGACAACAAGGCCCGTTAAAGCTTTCTGTTGGGCAAGTAGGTAGCGCGTCATATCGCAGTTTCTAGGGTTTACTACGTTGCGCTCTAATACTTACAATATAGCACGGCTCAGCTTTAAGGAGCTTCGCCACTGAAAGAAGAACATGGCTTTCGCCTTCGAGTCGCCTTAGTTCAACGCGGAAGAGATTGGGAGGGTTGTCCTGCCCAGTCGATTGCATTGCTTCAACACCCCTCCCCCTACGCGCGCTCCTCCAAACGCTTTTGTCATTTCAACGTGATTACGCACTGCCCCCGTGTTCGGAAACATTAGAAGCTTACTGCACCTCACGTGATTTCTCAATTCCTCCGTGATCGCCTCATTTCGAGCAAGCGACGATGCCATGCAATGACGTCATCATGAGCCGTCACAAATAATTGGCATCATGATGGCGTTATGCAATTTTAGCGAAGTCTGTCATCATATGGTGACGTGACCTCATAGTGATTCAATTTCGCAGCACTCGCGCTAACTACGACGCAACCGACACCCATAGTGATTTTCGCTTTCGATAAGGCCTTTAAGGCTCTCAATTAATTGAGATGACGTAACACTCGTTCGCATACAGCATTAAGCAGGACTCACCACCTGACAGAAAAATAGTTGCGCCTTTTCGTGTGAGCCGAGCCAGAGGGCCAGTGCCTGGGATACCAAAGAAACGTCCCCAGAAAAAGAAATGGCAGCATATCCACGGAGTGAATGATGGAGAGTGGGGCGAAGCATTCTTCCGTCCATGCGTCCGTCTGTGTGACCGTCCATGCGTCTCTTCGTGCGCCCGTCCCTGCGTTCGTTCATGCGTCCGCCCCTGCATCCGTTCATGCGTCCATCCATGCATCTGTCTGTGTGTCCGTTCGTCCATATATTCAACACTCCAAGTCCCACCATCTCACATCTTTTTATCATATATTCCCCATATAGAAGCACCGCCATTCAGTGAACAGTCCAAGGACTAAACGAGAGGTGGCACACACACACTTTCTTACGGCTTGCGCTTCGGGTCTACTTCCCACCTTTAACCACCTCGAGTTCATGGTATACACTAGTTCACTGTATTCACGGCACTGCGGCCCAATGCTCGTTAAACCTTTCTAAAACCAAGGAGGTTACGCCCAGCGAGTATAACGTAGCAACCTTTTCCTGCCAGATAGTGCTCAATGTACATGCCAGTGGCTGATAATGTGAAATGAGAGACAGGAGGATTCAGCTTTCAATTTCTTACGGCTTGCGCTTCGTATTTGCTTCCCCCCTTTAACCACCTCGAATTCATTCATGGTATATACTAGTTCATTGTATTCATGGCCCTGCGGCTCAACGCTCGCTAAACCTTTCTAAAACTAAGGAGGTTACACCCAGCGAGTATAATGTAGCAACCCTTTCTTGTCCGATAGTGCTCAATGTACATGAACCGAATGCCGCGTCCCTTAGTGGAGAACCTGAGAGGAGGGGGGAATCAAAAACTTTTCCCCCCGAAATCTTTGTTTATATATATATATATATATATATATATATATATATATATATATATATATATATATATATATATATATATATATATATATATATATATGCACACATACAAATGCCCGCACGAACATACACAACGAATAGTTGACCCCCCCCCCCCCTTTTCCTAAAATTTTTTTGGTGAAACGCCGCATTAGGGTTCCCATTTTTCTATTCATTTAGTTTTATGCGCGCATTAGGTATATTCGTTTACCCTACTGAAAAAGTCGTTTGATAAACCAATCAAAGTTTTTAATTGTTTATTGAGTAGAAATTTACATTGATAAATGCGTTGATTTTAATCTTTCAGAATGAATATCTGACTACTCAATAAACATTTCCTCTTATAATCCGCGTTTCCATTTATTAAGTGGAGTATCTAATCTAACAATGACTTTTTCGTGCGCCGTCCTAATCTCGGCTGATTATCTTCAGACGGTACGTGGCCGAGCCTTCGAGATTAGCATCGCAGTCTACTATGTACTAACCAGCGTCTATCCTGTCTACGCGCTACATGACCGGCCTATGTCCATTTGCTCTTCCTGATTTCAACTATGATATCTTTAACCCCGGTTTGTTTCCTAATCCACTCTGCTCTCTTCTTGTCATTAAAGGGGGGGGGGGGGAGTGATTTTAAGTGAAAGTAAAAGTGAGCCCCGTAACTGTCTTTCAGGAGGAGGACACCTAAACAGTAGCTCACGAGGGATTGGGGTAGAGAAAGGAATAAAAAGATAGGATTAAAAGGTAGAGAGATAGAGAGAGAGGAAGGAGAGAGCGAACGACGGAAGTAAGAAGAAGACAGGAAAGATGGACACGGTTGCAGGAGTCCGAGGACGGGGCACCACTGGCGAGAGCTCTTGTCGGCGACAGGAGATGGCGTAGGGCTAATGCAGTCGGCCAGAGCTACGCTGTCGTCGTCGTAGGAGACCGGCGTCAGGAAGTGGCGTAGGACAAACCCAGTCTTCCAGAGCTGCACTGTCGTCGGAGATCGCGAGGGCATAACCAGTCGGCACGGATGAATGCGCTGTATGAGGTAAGCGCAGACTCGCAGCTTTTCTCCTCCTTTCCTCCTACACCGAAAACAAATGAGGAATGCCGTTAAGTGCCTCTGCTTTAACAGCCTTCTGTTGGCACCGTTACATTCTTGATGCATACGTTCCTGGCACTTCAGGACACGTGCCTTCATTCACGCCTTCAGAACATTTCTTTGGCCAGCGATCGTTTAGTGCGCATGATTTGGCTCTTAGACTAAGTTGCAGAAAAGTGTTTTTGACTAGAGCATTGACAAGGAGAAAATTGGCATGAGGCGGCCATGCAATGCTACCCAGTGTTGATTGCTAGCAGCATTCTGCAGGTGGCAGCTGTGCCACCATGGTTTCCAGCAGCTCTGCCCCAGTTTCTCGGCCGTGCAGTGTGCCTGAACAGTCGTACTCGCATGCTGGTTTGCTGATAAAACTGTGCAAGGTATCCTGCATCGTTACTAATCTAGTATGACAGCGCGCGCTTCAGAGCTCAGTTTCGTGGATTATGATGAGTTATGGAAGTTGGAATAATGAGTACTAATATGTGCTTCGCTGAAGCGCGGCAATGAGCAAGTTGTTTGTGAAACAATGTACCACTTTCTGGCAAGCCTTGTTAATGACCTCACTTTTGGATTGGATGTGGACTTTTGTTGTGGAATTTTTGGTTGTTGCCTAGCTTTTTACGAGTGCACTTTTCGTTTTCGTTTGGCTAATAAAAAGAATGTTACATGCGTATCTCAATCAGTTTTTTTAGTTGTGCTTTATAAAAGCCAAAACCTTAGATCCCTAGTTAAACGTGAAAACTAATCACTAGCGATGCGAAAACTATCAGTGATGAAGTCAACAGGATTTCACAAGTTGCCGAAATTCGTGACGTCATCGTGACGGCTACTGCAACAGGTAGTCACAAGAATGAACCTACATCGTGCAAATGAAGATGTTTTCAATAATTATAATGGTATGTCTACATGTCATCCGTGTCCAGTCTAGAGAATAGTTGGTGACGCCAGGCCACCACGCACCATGACTTAAAGGAGCACTGATAAGTGCGATAGATTTATGTGGAGGCGCACACAACAGCTACAAGATATCAAGCGTAAAGGTAGCCTAAAACATATTTAAACTCAATTTTAAAGTGCATGCCACGGGAATGAGCGATATGCGGAGCCCGCCGCGACATCAACGCAGCGGTAGTGTGTAAGCCACGGAGCAAGTGTGTAAGCACGGAGGAAGTGTGTAAGCACGGAGGACGGAAAGGTAGGAGAGGCCTTGACGTCACTCATTGTGAAGCCGCGACGAAGTCGGAAGTCGGCCATATTGACTGGGCAAATTCTCCTCTCTTGTTTACATCTGATTGTAAAGCAGAAGGCACGACTCTTTCTCCGTTCGGAAAGCCCGTGAGCTGCGCAGCGCGCGTGTCGGGACGATCCGAAACTAATGGAACGGGGCTCAACACTCTGGGCCAGCGCGACACCTTCGGTGAAATCATTTCGTCCGAGTATCAACAGCGAGTATCAGCTCACCGACAACGAAGCAAGTACAAGAGAACGCGCGCTAGATGCACCGACAACGGCGAGCGTTTTCACGTCATTAATTCAGCAACTGTACAGACAACACGATCAGTCGTGCGCCTTCTATGGTTGCATTCCGCCACCCGGCCGACGCAGCGTCCGGCCACTGTGTCCGTGTTCCGCGTGAAACTCACCGGCGTCAGCGTTCTGCGACCGTGGTGACTTTGAGCACGGTGCAAGTTACACTTGAACGCGGTTGCTATTGCGTTGAGATCACATGCAATGCTGGGGGAGAGTATACGAAGCGGAACAGAAAAGGTGTTTTAATACGCACATGCAAGTTGTTACTGTAAACACACAACACGAAACTACGTATGCGGACATGGTCCTCATGGCGTCTTGCTGGGCTCAACAGCTTCGTCCGTTGTCACAAGCAGGAGCACTGCTCAACCGTCACTGACCGGCAAGGCGTTCGTCGTCGTTCCGCTTCGTCATGGTGCCCAACGCAATTTCGCTGAACACTAATTGCTTCATCCGCGTCATCCGCTGCACGACACATGGATATGAACACGTTCTACGTACTCTTGAAACCCCGTGCAGAACAAAAGGATTTGTAAACGTTGCTAAGAGTACAGTAACTGCCAGGAGAACACTGCGTAACCAATAACGCGGCGCAGAGCACGGATAGTGTCCGTCACGGCTCTGCACGAGACTTGGGGAGGCACACATGTCGCCGCCAGCCGCGGCCGCTCACTGCTAGACCAGCTCCACTGCACAACACGTAACCATAGCAACACCGCCATTTTGCCCAGTGAGTATGGCCGCCATGATGTCATTTTCTCCACGCCTTTCACGTAGCGCGGCGGCTGGGCATTCGCTTTCCTTCCTCCATGGTGTAAGCAAACCTGCGTCATGAGCTTGACTCGAGTTGGCTAGTTGCATGGCGTGCGTGTCGCCACGTCATAAATTTGTGTGGTCACGTGGGCAGCTGTGTTCACCCTGTTATCGGTACTGCTCCTGCGTATCTCGGTGCTCTTTGAAACCGAAACAGTGACTGGGCGTTCTAAAAACATATTTGAATAAATAACCGTAGTGCACGCGCGCAAACGAGGTTTCCGGCCGTGATAAGTGGGCCATAAGCTACCTATCGCGTAAAAAAAAAAAAAAAAGCACAGCATATCCACGGACTGAATGATGATTGGTGCGGCGAAGTGTTCGTCAGTCCGTCCGTGCTTCCGTCCATGCATTTGTTCTTGCTTCCGTCCGTCCATGCGCCGGTCTGTGTGTCCGTCCATCCGTGTGACCATCGATGCGTCCGTCCGTCCATGCATCCGTCTAGGCATCCGTCCGTATACGTCCGCTCTACCGTCGGTCCGTGCGCCTATTCGTGTGGCCGTACGCCCGTCCACCCCTCTGTCTGTCTGTCCGTCTGTGAGTTTATCAGTCCGTTCGGCCATCTGTATGTCCGTCCGTCCGCCAATCCGTCTATATGGCGAACACTCAAAGTAGAGCCATCTCACATCTTTTCATCATGTATTCATCATATACAAGCGCCGCCATCTAGCGGACATTCTAAGGACCGCTCTTTCGGGTATGTGCCACCGGTGGTTACGCACTACAACAAAGGACGCACAAGCCACGCCATAAGGAGCTTCACACCTGAAATGGCAGTATATCCACGAGGTGAATGATGGAGAGTGGGGCGAAGCATCCGTCCGTCCATGCGTCCATCTGTGTGACCATCCATGCGTCTATCCGCCCGTCCATGCGTGCGTCTGTTCGTGCGTCCGCACGTCCACCGTGCGTCCATCCCTGCGTTCGTCCATGCATCCACCCCTGCGTCCGTCCGTCCATACGTCCGTGCAGCAATCCGTGCGTCCGTCCATGCATCTGTCTGTGTGTCCGTTCGTTTATCTAATCAACACTCCTAGTACCACCATCTCGCATCTTTTAATCACATATTCCCCATGTAGAAGCACCGCCATCCAGCGGACATTGTAAGGAATAAAGAAGAGGTGGCACACGCACACTTTCTTACGGCTTGCGCTTCGGGTCTACTTCCCACCTTTAACCACCTCGAGTTCATGGTATATACTAGTTCACTGTATTCATGGCAGTGCGGCCCAACGCTCGCTAAACCTTTCTAAAACCAAGGAGGTTACGCCCAGCGAGTATAACGTAGCAACCTTTTCCTGTCAGATAGGGCTCAATGTATATGCCAATTGCTGCTAATGGGAAATGAGAGACAGGAGGATTCAGCTTTCAATTTCTTACGGCTTGCGCTTCGTATCTACTTCCCACCTTTAACCACCTCGAGTTCATGGTATATACTAGTTCATTGTATTCATGGCACTGCGGCTCAACTCTCGCTAAACCTTTCTAAAATCAAGGAGGCTACGCCCAACGAGTATATAACGTAGCAACCCTTTCTTGTCAGATAGTGGTCAATGTACATGCCAATGGCTGCTAATGGGGAATGAGAGACAGGCGAATTCGGCTTTTAGTTAACGCGCACGCTGCGAATTTTTCATTGTTTAACAACGCACAGGAGAAGTCTCCCACAGTCACCACCTTGCAGGTCAAAGCATAAGACGTGTTACGCACTCCTACGAGGGACGAACGGGTGCCACTTTAAAAAGCTTCGCCCCTAAAAACAAGGTGAACAATTGACCATTTGCGGAAAAGCGAGCGCCACCTGCCGTCTAAACAGGGAAGCAGCGCTCGCGCTTTTGGTTGGAAAGGCATTCGTGAACTAACATGTGCTAGGCAGCGTTCGGCGGCTCGCGTGCGCTTGTTTTATTGATTTAGTGTTGTTTCTTTGCCGGAAACGTGCTCTGCTTACGGAAACAACATGATAGAAGAAGAAAACATCCCGTTTGCGTTTGGGGACGCGGGATGGAGCGAGGATTTTTCGCGTTGCAGCCTGAGCAACGACGACGTGTGGCGGTACCTACACTCCGCTACTTCGACCGTTCGCCAGGCTCATCGCGGCTGGTCCTTCAAGGAAGAAGGATACGTCAAACACTTGAAGTTGAACCTCCAAACATCTGATGACGAACTAGGTCTGGTGAGAGCGGCGTGCGCACCGTCCATGAAGTCCGGCGTGTATGTAACAACGGCATGGTTCGTCGTGGCTACCGGTCGCATCGTTGGAGCGTACTGCGACTGTGTTGCACCGATTGCCGAAAATGTGTGTAAACAAATGTTGCGCCTATGCGCTTGCGAGTGTAATGGGAGCATGCAGTTCCCTTATCGGAACATTACGTTCTCTTCATAGGACAGGAGTTTACCCCAGTGCTTATACCTGCTGCAGCTCCCGCTTTTGTGATTATAAACGACCCGTGCTACTATATCAATCATGGTTTGCGCTTATACATCGAAGCGCAGCCTCGCGCACTAATGGCAGCTTTTTTTTGCGAACCGTTACAATGTACGGATATACGCGAGACTGTGTGCTGCCGTGGTACACATTGTTGCATTCACAAGATCACGTCTATCGAGTACTGTACCTCATTGCGGTGCTACCTAAAAAGCTCGATGTTGCAAGACGCGGGCTTAGCGTCTGTAAATACATGTTCGAGGTTGTCCGTTGATTTTGTCCGTTGAAGCATCTCTCTTTTCGGCACGTAGCCTCGCGGACGGGAACCTGTAGAAATGCGTGCTTCCTTTCTGAGTAAAATAATTCGTGCAGCCGTAGGCCACACAGTGCGCTGGAATTTCTGTACGCTGCTAAAGCGAGGCGACTTAGTTCAGTGACGGCACAGAGATGCACGAGTGACGGCCGGCCCGGCTCGTGTTTTCCAACCAAAACCAAAGCGCCCATAGAGGGCGCCAGCTGCGCCGTTACCGCGCATGCGCAGAAGCTTTTCCGCAAATGGACCATTTTCGGTTTCGCGGCGCCAAGTTGGGAAGTGACGTCGATGCATGGGTGGATTGGTCACGTGACCATACAAAGCTGTGACGCTTATCCTGCAGCTGAGTTTCGTCTGCTCTTTCACACACGTGCCACACAAGCGTCAGCAAAACAAACGCGCTGACAGTCGTCATGGCCAGCTGCAGTAGCATCCAGGCAGCGGCAGAAGGGCAGCCAGAAGGAGACAAAGCGCTTATATTTACAACGTATGTACAGAACGTGGACGAGGAAGTCGCCCGACGCTAGGTGTGCCGGCCTGTTATAGGCACCGACACGCTGAAGTAGGAGGGGTAGCCCCGTTGTCGGACGCGCGCAGCGTCTTTGACGGACGCCTCCGTTGTCCGTGAAGGACGCGTCGAGTCCGGAAGCATTCATTGTGTTTGACGGACTCACACAGCGTATTTGCAAGGGACGCCAGCACACTCGTAATAGCAGCCTCGTTTCGGAGATGACGGAGGTCACTTACGTCACTACATATCTCATGTGACGTCACGAAAAATGCCGTCGCTTCTCCTATTCTGAAACGTCAGTGTTGCTGCGCAAGCAATGGGCCTAGATTGTGTGAGTGAGCATTCAGCTACACTTTTAAAATTGAATTAAGTATATATTCTACACTGCGGAATCAGGGCGTCGATAAAGCATATATAAACATCCTGAAAGAAATCTACAGGGGATCAACTGCTACCATAGTGCTTCATAAAGAAAGCAACAGAATACCAATCAAGAAGGGTGTAAGGCAGGGGAACACAATCTCCCCAATGCTATTTACCGCGTGCTTACAGGAGGTTTTCAGAAGCCTAGAATGGGAACAGTTAGGGATAAGAGTTAATGGAGAATACCTTAGTAACTTGCGCTTCGCCGATGACATTGCATTGCTGAGTAACTCAGGGGACGAATTGCAACTCATGATTACGGAGCTAGACAAGGAGAGCAGAAAGGTGGGTCTTAAAATGAATCTGCAGAAAACGAAGGTAATGTACAACCACCTCGGAAAAGAGTAGCGCTTCGAGATAGGTAATAGTGCACTTCAAGTTGTAAAAGACTATGTCTACTTAGGGCAGGTAATAACTGCGGAGCCGAACAACGAGATTGAAGTGACTAGAAGAATAAGAATGGGGTGGAGCACATTTGGCAAGCACACTCAAATAATGACAGGTAGATTGCCACTATCCCTCAAGAGGAAGGTACATAACAGCTGTATCTTGCCGGTACTTAGCTACGGAGCAGAAACCTGGAGACTTACAAAGAAGGTTCAGCTTAAATTGAGGACGACGCAGCGAGCAATGGAAAGAAAAGCGGTAGGTGTAACCTTAAGAGACAAGAAGAGAGCAGAGTGGATTAGGGAACAAACGGGGGTTAAGGATATCATAGCTGAAATCAAGAAGAAGAAATGGACATGGGCCGGGCATGTAGCGCGTAGACAGGATAACCGCTGGTCGTTAAGGGTAACTGACTGGATTCCCAGAGAAGGCAAGCGGGTTAGGGGGAGACAGAAGGTTAGGTGGGCAGATGAGATTAAGAAGTTTGCGGGTATAAATTGGCAGCAGCAGGCACAGGACCGGGTTAACTGGCGGAACATGGGAGAGGCCTTTGTCCTGCAGTGGACGTAGTCAGGCTGATGATGATGATGATGATGATGATGATGATGATGATGATATATTCTACGCGTTTGTTGTGTCCAAGCCTGCCTGTGGAGAGTCCTTGCCTACAGAGTAAAACCATAACAGGCTTAAGATATCCTTGATATTGTGATGGTGGTATAGTATGTAACCACGCGATGTATTTTCGAACAACATGACAATATATGTACAATACTATAGGAACACTCAATGTTCACGACATATTTTTAAAGCACTGTTCAAAGCTTTCTATGTTCTTCGAATTCAGTACCGGTACTGACAACCGACTCCACTCTTTTATCACTCGTGGAACAAAGGAATACGCATACACATCAAGATTGCATTCAGGAACCAAATACACAAATTGATTGCATGATCTGACATTGCTGGAAGGCCTGGGAACAAGATATGATGGTTTGGAGACGTCAAACCCTAACAGTGGTTTGGTGACGTCAAACCCCAACTGTTCTAATTATTAGCTGATCTCATTAGGTTGCGTCTAGCAAACAAACAAGTTCCCGATCGATCCTTCCCGTGTCATGCAAAAATAGTTACTTCTACCATTATAGGAAATACGACTCCGTGGCCTTGTTCTGCCTTTTGTTTTATGAAAAAACAAAACAAAAAAACGAACCCTTCAACTCAGAAGTTGTCTTCAGTCTTTTGCCTGGATTTGCACGTTTCACAAGGGCAGTTTCTAGAGTAGCTCTGCCAGCTTGCGTGCTTTTTTTTTTTTTTTTGTGCGCCATCAGAGAAAAATCTCTCACTTAATATTTAAAGAACAGGGGCCCAGAGACGACTCAGAAAACAACTATGCTAAAAAAAGTAATAATTAAGGAATCCTTCTGTAATCGGAGAAAGGGGGGCAGGTGAAGATTGGCGAGGGTGTGCCTGACGTCCTGCTTCTCGAGCTACCTACCTTTATTTCTTGCTTACTTTCTTTCTTGATTACTTTATTTCTTTCCTTCTTCACTTCCTTCATTTCTTCCTTGATTTCCTTACTTCTTTCTTTCTTGCTTTCCTTACTTCTTTTTTCCTTGCTTTCCTTCCTTATTTTTTGCTTCCATTCCTTCTTCCTTTCTTCCTCTCTCTTTCTTTCCTTCTTTCTTGCTTTCTCTTTGTTTCTTTATATATGTCTTTCTTTATTTCTTTAAGCATGGGCGCGTGTCTTAAGACATTCTAGTGTTTTAAGGCACTCGCTTTTGCACCGTGGCAATCCTGGTTCAAACCTCAGCTACCCTAGCCCATGGAAGAAAGTTTATTTTGTTTTATTTAGTATTTATTTTGTGCGCACGTTTCAGCTGCGAGTGAGGATTGATTTACTTATTTCTCAAATGAACGAACTAAATACAGCACGACGTAACACGTCCTAAATTTCAAACTGCGCGGCATGAAAAAGAAACCGAAAGTGACATATCAGTGTATAACCCACCAAATCTATAATTTTTACAATCTCTCCTGTACCCTCAAAAATTTTTGTGTAAATGTCCGTGTCAATTTTTGTGTGTTCTATTACTCTTGCTTTATGTCTTCGAGACTCCGCACTCCGCCTGCCCGCGCTGCATAGAGCGGTCACAAATCCAATCCAATACAACTTTCTTCCCGCTTGTACCACAGAACACCTGCTTGTACCGCTTGCAACACATTTCCTTCCTCCGTGACTTGCAGTGTCAGTGTGTTTGTTTTCGGTAGTTTTCAGTATTTTTGTATAGTGTTCAGGCGGGTTGGGCGATTAACGCAGGTTGTCATTTGTGATTGTTCGCCGACTCCGTCAGCCGAGAGTCGCAGGCGCGGATCACCTATCCGACGACCGTACGACGTTATCTTCAGTCTGTGAGGACGTGCCATGCCTGATCACGCGCGTCCAACTCTGCACCGACTGTGCGATTCGGTCAGCGGCGCGAACTGGCGCCCGACGCGGTTCGAGGACGAGCGGACGGTGAATCAGTACGCCTGCTGCGTGTGCCACGTCATTCCAAGCACGACGGTACTGCTGCCCTGTTCGCATGCTCTCTGCGAGCAGTGTGTGACGGGGTGTGCCGCCGGAAAAGGAGGCGGTAACATCTGTCCCCTGGATGCCGAGCCGTTCTGCGAAGATGAATGTCAGAAAATCAAACTCCCTGCCAAGAAGAAAGAGAACATGAAGGTTAGTGCTGCATATCTGGTGCCTCCCCGAGAATCGAAGGTCGTTGGCTTGTCCCCTACGTTATGTCAGGAGGTGATAGCACCGATTTATTGTGTTGAACGACAGCGGAATTTTTGTGGTAGCCGCCTTCTTTAGCGCAACGAAAACCTTATCGGTCAAAGTGTCTAATCACGAAATGGTAACGCGAAACGCTGTGAAACATATATGTTCTCGGTGTTTCGATTTGCGGTGACTACACGCTCCAACAGTGATAGGTGAGTGCAAAAGCTGTTTGTGTACTTCAGGATGGTGGAACTTGTTCTCGTGCGTGATTCACTTTAATGTGGAGTGTTGTGCAAAGAAAACAGAACACAAGGAGGATGCTCAATCTGTCGTCTCTATTAGTGTCCCTTCGTGTGGCCCTGTTTTTTTGTGTGCAATGAATGGTCCACAATCATTATGTGGGCGTGCGCTCCGATTTGCTGAACAACCGCGCACTCCGCAAAGGTAGCACCGCCTCTCATCGCGCAACTCACTTTAAGCAGCGCGGAATAGAACTGGTGTAGATATTGAGGTGCAAACTATAATTACGAACACTGAATATGGTGCGCTTGAAGGCACCAGATTATAGACAGCAAAGCGATCGACTCCATAATTCAGTTTCAAGGCTTTTCCGCCAGGCTGTGCCACATACCAGTTTTTTTTGTGTTAGTTTTGAATTCATAAAAAAATTTGGATCCTGCTCGCATCGCCGAAATTATGCTTCACAATGGCTCGATAATTCAGTGTTTTCATTTCCGTCAGGATCTAATTCCACCAGGAGAGGTGAGGAGTCCACACACCTCTCCCAGCGGTGCTGCCATTGTTGGAAGTATTCTGAGAAGGCCTCTTTGGGAATAGAGTTTAGCTCAGTTGTCGTTGCAGCCATAATGTCCAACGTTGTCTGAAATCACTCTCCTTTCAATGTCCTCTTGAGTTTTGGAAACAGCCAGAAGTCGCTGGGGGCCATATCAGGAGAGTAAGGAGCCTGTTGAACCACAGGAGTGTGACTTTTCGCCAAAAAAAAGTCAAAACCAGGTGTGAGGAATGTGCAGAAGCATTGTCGTGGTGGATGCGCCAGTTTCCTGTTGACCACAACTCGTGTCTTTCGCGCCTCACAGCATCACGTAGGCGACGGAGGACACCCCTGTAGTACTCTTTAGCGATTGTTTGACCCTGTGGTGTGTACTCGTGTGCCACACTGCGGGAGTCAAAGAAAGCACTCAACATCACTTTGAAATTGCTGCGCACTTGGCGGGCCTTCTTTGGTCTTGGTGGCGTGAAATGCTTCCACTGTGACGACTGGGATTTGGTTTCTGGGTCGTACCCATACACCCAAGACTCGTCACCAGCGATATTGGTCTTCATGAAGTTATAGTCACTGTTTGTGGAATCATGCATGTCCTGTGAGACTTCAACACGAAGTTGCTATTGCTCCACCGTGAGCAGTTTCCGCACGAATTTCGCCGCCACTCTCTTCATGGCCAAATCTTCGGTCATAATGCATTGAATGCGCAGAGAAAGTGCTGATGCCCACCTCTTCCGCAATTTCCCAGATAGTCACACGACGGTCCCGCATCACCACAGTGTTCACTTCGGTAATGACCTGGTCATTTCGGCATGTTGATGGCTGACCAGAGTGCGGCTCACTCTCCACCTATGTGCGGCCGTCCTTGAACCGGTTCTACCACTCCTTAATCTGTGTGCAGCTCATATTGTCACTGCCAAAGGCTGTCTTGGTCTTCCCAATGGTTTTCACTTGGCTGTCGCCCAGCTTCTGGCAAAATTTGATGTAGTAGCGCTGCTACAGTCACTCCGTCATTTTCTTTGCAATGAAAAACCGACGAGAGCACTTCGCAAGCACTGCACACTACATCACTCAAACACTGCGTCCTAGTGACTGACGCTATTGGCAGGTGGGAACAAATTTATTCACACATGTACCTGAAAGTTCTAGTTTGGCTGATGCAACTGCTTGTTTCAAATCCATCAGGTGCCCACAAAAAAAAAAAAGTCCTATACTTTTCTAACAGACCTCGTATATCCTGGTGGAAAGTTATAGCCAGTTGTTAATTCATGTTACGGTGGTAGCGCATTGGCTACGATGCTCGGTTTGTGGCACAAATTATTTATAGAATGTATTTTGTAGCATGTACTGTGAGGGTTTGATAGCAGTCAAGGCGTTCACACATTGATAGCAGTCAAGGCGTCACAATGTAAGGTCTGGGTGATGCCACTTGCACTTGAAAAACCCAGCTGTTTGATTTTATACAGAGCCCTCCAATACAGATAGGTTTCTGGCACGTAAAACGACACAGCACGTAGCTGTTGGTGGGTTGTTCGTGTGCTTGAACACTTTCATCTTGAGTCGCTATTGGCAAGTCGTTACTCACAAAACCATTTCAGAAGAATACCCAGAAAGGGGCATTAGTGAAAGAGCCAGCAAGCAGTTAAGGAGTGACATGCATGGATTTTTATTTTTGTGTTTGTTTCTTCACGTCTGCCCATTTGCATTGCTTCATTTTCTTTATGTGATTTAGGCATCCTCCGATATTTGTTTAGGAGAGTGCTATTTGTTTGTTTACTTGTTTATTAATTTATTCATGCATTATATGTCGTGAATACAGCATAATATATGCAAACATTTTCAAACGGTTATTAGTTATCTGAGCTCAAAGCATGATCTCTCAGGCTGACGAAGGAGGGGATAAATGTTTCCCCTCGGCCTTGGTCTTAGGCTGAAATGAATCTGTGAAAAGATCTGCACGGCTAAAAGGAATGATGATTTTAGACCCAATTATGACCAAACTGTGAGGGCATCTATGCACCGCGGTTCCTAAATGAGTTCATGTATAAGCGAGTTATTTTAGAAACTTGCTTTGAATCTAGAAATAAAAAGTCCAATGTCTGATTTTATTAATAAGAGACTAGATTTGCCGGAAAAATATTAAGTAATGAAATGTGCTGACATCTTTGGAATCGACTCAAGGGTATCATGTAGTGTTTTTTCACCAGGGCCACAAACAGATGACGCATACTCTAGCACTGACCGCATTAGTGTTTCATAGTGCTGTAATTTCAAATTACTTGTTCTAGAAAAGTTGCATATCTGGCCTAGTGATCTGCTTTCACTGTTTGTGGTGTATCAAATCCACGGTAAGCCATTAATGCAAATAAGAAATAGCAATGGGCCCGAGACAGAATGTTGAGGAACTACTGATTTCACGTCCATTGTGGAGATGCCTTGCCATCTGCCGTTACAATAATGGGTATGGTTAGTTACGAAAGAATCTACATGAAAAGACCAGGGTCAATATCAAGAGCACCTAAGTTACGAAGCAGTTAGAGCTTCAAATGGGTATTGTTCCATGCGCAAATGTATCTCTCCTTGTGTTATAGTTGAGGTAACCCTAGCAAGTAAAGCCTGGCAGCTGAACGAAGAGACTGTGCAAACGGTGCTTGATCGCACTGTTGTTTCCATTACTACGGCCAATGAATCTACAAAGGAAGTAGAAGCATCACAAGGACGAGAGAATAAAACAGAAGCTGAACTGCTAGCATGGTCGTCGTAACCTCTAACTGAAAATAAAACTATTTTTTAACTGCGTCGACTGATTATAACGCTGCTGAATGGCTTATCCTACACATTTTGATGATGAAGCCCAGGCACAAGTGCTATCTGCTCTGAAGGTAAAGTTCAAGCCTCCTCAAGTTTTTCTCTTAGCAATGGAGACCCATATAGTACATTGGGAAGTTTTGCACATTCTTTTCACATTCACATGACTAACTGGACTTGGAGAACCATGCCTCACAGCTGATGGGCTGAGGGACACTGTGGCAGGGCAGTGGAAGACCAGGCTTGCCAGGATAACGTCATCTCCGAGAAGATAATTCCAAATATCATCACAACTTGAAGTACTCTGAGAACTGCTAAAACCATATTGTGACGCTTTCACTTGATTTTGCATTATTGTAGACAATACATCTTCGTGTACTAAGGTAGAATCATCATGAAGTGTGTGGCCTTACCCGTGAAGCCTATTACAACGCACACATCTGTGTCCATGGGCGTCAGCAAGATTTTGTTTTGAGGGGTGCAAACCCATGTTGCATCGCTGCTCAAGGGAGGAGCAGTGATGTATATTTATTATGTATGATGTATTGTGTATATTTTTGCATTGTTTTTACTTCCCAAGGAGGAGATAAGCATTGGTGATGTCTGGCTAAGTGCAAATCCCGGTGTGCCTTGAGGGGGGCAAATGCCCCTTTTGCACCCTCCTGCCAACGACCATGTCTGTGTCTGCTCCTTTAATGTGCGAATATCTGTTGTGAGTGCGTAAAGGTATTGCCACTGGTCTTACCATTTCATTTATGCTTACCTTGCAGGTTCATTGCTGGAATGAAGCAGACGGCTGTGAGTTTGTGGGCACCGTTGAATCCATACTACTGCACTATGACAAGGAGTGCACCTTCCATGCCATCCAGTGTCCAAATTGCGATCAAAAAATATTGCGCACCAACATTGCCGCGCACTATGTTGGTGGGTGCTCCCTAAATACTTCTGGTGCACCTGGTGATCAGGCATACCGGGAAGGTAGTTCACCTGCAACTTGCGACACTACAGCGGCTCGGGATCAGTTGTCTGCTCTGCATAGACAGATGAGTGAGGTATTGGCCATATGCAGAACCCTGGAGTCTGTATGTTTTCAGAACATCGACTCTGCTGATGGTGGATTTGAGAGTAGTTTTATAAGTGAAATGAAGAGTATGGGGGCAAACATCTGCTCAATGGTCACTCAGCAACTGAATGCTGGTCTGAAGGAACTGCAGACAGTAATCACAGGCTCCTGCAGTGATCACCTATCAACAGTTCAAAGCCAAGTGAATGAGCTTGTCGAACAGTTCAGGGCCCACAACTCCCAATTGCAGGAAATAATGCCCATGATTAGTAACTTGGGATGCGAGTTGAGAGAACATGTGAACACAGCTGAGGCTAAACTCTCTTCTGGAATTACTGACACGCAAAAGTCCTTGCAAAGAGTGGTTGATTCCTTGCAGAAGAATGATCAGTCTTCCGAAGGGGACGGAGTGACGCCAATGGCCATTACGAGTGAAAAAGACGGTTCATGGCAGACGGAAAAGCGTTTCATACTGCAGAAGTTGGAAACCTTTGCCAATGCATTGCTGCCTACTCTAGAATTATTACGCGAGCAGAATAATCGGCATAATGGCATACCATGGGTGTCGAATGTTGCAATGTCTACCGAAGGCATTTGTCGAGTCATGTCGAGTGATCAATCTCTGTTTATGTTGCATATGACATTGAATAACGCAGAAAAAATATTTCAGATAAACTCAAGTATTTACCCAAGCTGGAGTCTCTGGGCATTTAGTGATTTATATATTCAATTTCGCTTCATCACTCTGAATGACCCAGAGCGTCGGCTTCGCGTCTCAGTGCACTGCATCAAAACATCTGAAAACCCTCACTTTCCATTCAAGAATGTCCGACTACAGGCAATGCGAAGTACTGGTATGCCGTACGAAATAGATTTTGAGCTATATGACAAAGCAGAGTGCCGCAACTGCGCGAAGCACGGCATTTCACATTTATGTGTATACTTTGAAATGTCAAAAGAAGAAGTACAGAACTATGTTAGAAACGGAAGGATTCTGCTGAGGTTTTTTCTTTAATAAATACGCTCCAGCTACATGTTAACGCGTATGCATGCACATCATATGCGCTTGCATAATTGACTGTTGAGTTCATGTCAAGTTTGTCTATGTTCACATACATTCAAGTGCACTTGAAGAGCGAGTGTACAGCGTGTGCTCGCTGAAAATTCAACGAACTTGTTGAAGAAACATGTTTTACTACTGCCAGATGCAAATAAATTTGCCTTGGAATAGCTTGTGCACATCATAAAATGGCTGGAAGCAATCGCTCTGGTGACTGGAAAAGTTGTAAGAGTGTGCTGGTGAAGGTATACAAGGACATCATATACATATTGCTAGCTCTGATTAAGATTAAAAAAAAAAATAAAATCTGCTCTCAAGGAAACTTGTACCTGCTGTATGTTACTGGTGAAGCCCGAACAGCGGCAAGCCGTTGCAAATGGTATAGTGCGCGCCGTTCACTTATTACCATGGACAGGCATGCATACGATATACAGGGTGTCCCACATAACTTCAGCCTAGAATTTGAAAATGAAAGACACTTCAGTGGCGAATTGAACCTAACGTGTACTACTCGCACTAGCCTGTAGGTACTCAGGCTATTTTTATTTCTCCTTGTACAAATAATTAGTAATTCTTAATTGCATAGTTTCTCTAATTATGCGCTTGAAACAAAAAAATATGAACGCCGAGATGTAGAGCACTTTCAGAAACCACCGACTAAATTGTTTGCCTGTACGACACGTCCAGCGCTGTTATTTTTTGTCCGCGGTGTAAAAAAGTCCGCGAAATCGAAAAAAAAAAAAGCTGTGTGACGGACCGCGAGCGCACTGCTATAGTGCTGCTATGGGCTTTGTTTACAACGCGAAAAAAAATGACAGCGCTAGACGTATTGTACAGGAAACAATTCAGTCGGTGGTTTCCGAAAGTGCTCTACATCTCGGAGTTCATATTTTGGTGTTTCCAGGCCATTGTATAAAAAATAGGTAATTAAGAATGATTAATAATTAGTATGGGGAGAAATAAAAAATAGGCTGAGAACCTACAGGCTAGTGCGAGTAGTATGCGCTTGGTTCAATTCGCCGACTAAGTGCCTGTCACTTTCAAATTCTTGGCTCAAGTTATGTGGGAGCCCCGCCGTGGTGGTCTAGTGGCTAAGGTACTCGGCTGCTGACGCGCAGGTCGCGGGTTCGAATCCCGGCTGCATTTCCGATGGAGGCGGAAATGTAGGCCCGTGTGCTCAGATTTGGGTGCACGTTAAAGAACCCCAGGTGGTCGAAATTTCCGGAGCCCTCCACTACGGCGTCTCTCATAATCATATGGTGCTTTTGGGACGTTAAACCCCACATATCAATCAATATACCATCGCGACGGCTTGCCGCTGTTCGGGTTTCATTTGACGCAGATAGTACATTTAATAAATAAGCACTTACTGTAAATTCACCTTTAATTAGCCAGCTTTTTTTTTTCATTCTTCCTCAAATCGGTAAAATATTCACTTCGTGTAGTCGGTCGCCTCAAATTATCACGCAATGAAGCATTTGTTTTAGCTGAAGTCGGCCCGATTTTTTTTTCAGAGCAAAAGCGCCCTAAACACGCCAATTATGAAGTAGACACGCGCTGCCCTACTGAAACGTTTCGCATGCGATGTCCAATAATTCCGTATGTTTCCATATACTTCCGTAAGATTATTACGGAAACATACGGAATTATTGGACATCGCATACGGATCGTTTCAGTAGGGTGGCATGTGTTTGTTCATTGTATACAGGGCTTCACGCTATTTGGTGGACGCCCATTAAAACACGCCACCGACGCGCATATCATCGGCCGCGATAGCCGATAATATGCTACATGGCCATGTAACATGGCCATGTAACAAGGCATCTGCGTACATAAAATAAACAAACGCTTGGAAGCACTCGCAGCAGTGGCGCGCTGGCGCTGCTCTATTTCATATAACGCGTGTTAACAAACAGGCATAATTCTGCCCAAAATAACTGCTTTGTTTTGGGGTTATACCTAAAGAATGAAGCCAATATTGCACTGATTCGAGCAGGAATAAAAAAATGGCCAATTAAAGTTATTTAGTTTAAAAAGGGTTGTCCTGAAAAAAAAAATACAGGTTATATGTGCAGTACGGTCAACTGTTAAAAGGAACACTCGAATAAACACCATTATTATTCTGCTCCTCGAACAGCTAGTGGACAAGGAAACAAAATCTTCATGCACCTCACTAGTCTGTCAAGAGGAGTCAGCACCCGTCAACAACCAGTCGTCTTATGCATATCGAAGCCGCACTCTGCCTTTGTAAGATGGAGAAGTCTGAACATGCTGTGCGTGCAGGTGTTCCATTTAATAGTGAGCGCGTCTGTACGCAGCTTCGGTAACGTCTCTGTTTATTCTATGAACGATAAGCATGCATTCAGCGCTACATTCTTGCGAGTGATCGGCGGCTGACCTGAAGGTCGTGGGTTCGACACCGGTGGTCGCACTTCGTTGGAAATGAAATGCCGGAGGCCCGCGTATTACTGCACGGTGTCGGAGAACCTTAGAGAGCACGAAGTGCCTGGTCGAAATTTTCGGAGCCCTCCACTGCGGCGTACCTCATATATTTTTTAATACCCTACAATGAGGACGAAATCGGTTTCAGTTTGCTTAGCAATCTTTTTCAACAACCGTGTTAAAGGATAACATTACAGTTACAGCTATTTGATGTTTTTTATACAATGGCAATGGTCAACACAACACTATCCAAATGAGATTAAAAAGTGAAAAAGATGCAAGGACAAGAATTCAAAGCTGCTGAAAAGCAGCTTGACGAAATTCACGACCCTGAAAACAGTTCGGCAGCAGACACGTGGTCATGTAGAAGGAAACAAATACAAGCTAATAAATATACAAAGTACAAGTAAGCAACATGAAAGCAAGACATGAGCTAGTTTGGCAGCAAATTGTAACGGCAGGTATACAATGTAAAAATCATCAAACATTGAAAAAATAAGGTATACATATGGAAGAAAAAAGAATAGAAATGAGCCCAAATGTATGTAACAAGAAGAAAAACACTTCTGTATAGCAATATTTTGCATATACAAAAAGATAGGTACATAACACGTCTCTTGTTCTTGCATATACATATAAAAATGCGAAAATGCACTTTTTTAATCGAACCGAACATGAAATACAAAATTGAAACCTGTACTTCACAAAACTCATAAAAAGTAACTCGGCAATAAACTCACGTTCATTGACTCTGTCTGAGATTGCTAATCAAATGTTCGTTCCACAACTTGTTTGTGAACGTATAAACCGGAATATCTTCGTTGTTTAGGTAATTCAAAAAGTAAGGCATCATATGCTTCAGACTTTTGAGACTATAATTCGTTCGCGAAAACGTGATATGCCATGTTTCTCTTTTCCTTATGTGGTAAGGTATTGCCGATTACTCTTATAGTTGACACAGTGTGAGAAATTGTTTTTACCCTTCAAACCATGCTTGTATTTAGCAAACAGATTGAACTCATACCGCTGTTCAACTTCAAGCACGATAAATATTGTGAATAAGGTTGATGTATAGGCGTCGTATGGAACACCTGCGATATGTCGTATTGCCTTCTTGTGGAGCCTGATCAATTTTAGTTTTTTTTTTTTTTTTGCGTAGTGTTCCCCCAGACGAAGGTACAGTAATTGATGTGCGATTGAAATAGGGCATTATAAATTAGGAGTACAAGTTTTGGAGAGACCATATTTCGAAATTTAGAAAGCACTCCCCATGCCTTGGCAAGCTTTTTGGCAACATTATCGACATGAGAATCCCTGTTTAAGTCTTCACAAAAAATGACGCCTAATATCTTGACTTCTTGACCTGTCTCGATATGTGGTTGATATTTTGGGTTTAACGTCCCAAAACCACCATATGGTTATGAGAGACGCCGTAGTGGAGGGCTCCGGAAATTTCGACCACCCGGGGTTCTTTGGCGTGCACCCAAATCTGAGCACACGGGCCTACAACATTTTTTCCTCCATCGGAAATGCAGCCGCCGCAGACGGGATTCGATCCCGCGACATGCGGGTCAGCAGCCGAGTACCTTAGCCACCAGACCACCGCGGCGGGGCGCTTGAACAATCTCAATCTTTTTGTCGCCGAGGTGTAAGTCTATGCTAGTATTATAGTTTTATTTGTTGGTTTTTATATAGGACAGTCTTTGTTTGAGCAGCATTAATAACCAGGTGATTCACTTCACTCCAGTTTTTTAGCTTTTCTAGCGTGTCCTGAGCTAGCATACTTAGATAAGACACGTCATCGGATTGAATGAAGAAGCTCGTGTCGTCAGCGTAAACTGAAAATTTGGCGTTCTCGCTAACTCTTACTATATGTCATTTACGTGGATGTTGAATAACACAGGGCCTAACACGCTCCCTTGCGGAACACCGGTGTTTATTTCTGATAGCGAAGAAGTTTTACTTTTAATGCTTACACATTGCCTTCTGCGCCCCAGTAAGATTCGACAAGATTTACAGCTACACCTTGGAAGCCATTAATGTTCTAGTTTTGTAAACAGTATTTCGTGGTGTATTCTGTCAAACGCCTTAAAAATCGATATATATATATATATATATATATATATATATATATATATATATATATATATATATATATATATATATATATATATATATATATATATATATATATATATATATATATATATACATATACACCAAGTGTTAGTTTTCTTTGCTCAAATCTCTTTAAGATGATGCCCCGCCGCGGTGGTCTAGTGGCTAAGGTACTCGGCTGCTGACCCGCAGGGCGCGGGTTCGAATCCCGGCTGCGGCGGCTGCATTTCCGATAGAAGCGGAAATGTTGTAGGCCCGTGTGCTCAGATTTGGGTGCACGTTAAAGAACCCCTGCAGGTGGTCGAAATTTCCGGAGCCCTCCACTACGGCGTCTCTCATAATCATATAGTGGTTTTGGGACGTTAAACACCACATATCAATCTTTAAGATGATTTCTTTTCGTGCTAGTAAAGGGTGCTCACTTGATAAATCCCTATCGAAAACCACATTGTTCTGGCGCAAGTAGAGAGTGTTTATTAAGATGATTTCTTTTCGTGCTAGTAAAGGGTGCTCACTTGATAAATCCCTATCGAAAACCACATTGTTCTGGCGCAAGTAGAGAGTGTTTATCACAGAAAGATACCATTCGCTTACAGATAACCTTTTCAAGCCATTTAGAAGGAAAGGGCAATATTGCGGTCGGACGGTAATAGGGAAAGTCATTCTCATTCCCCGATATACATACAACGCGCTAACGTTAGCGTGCTGCATTTTCTCGGGAAAATCTCCCGTGACTAGACACAAGTTGGTCAGGAAGGTAAGTGGACGCACTAGAGAGTCGAGTACGCGTTTAATTGGCCCGATTTGAATGTCATCGATATCGCGTGCTCTGCTATTCTTGCGACCCATAAAAGGGGAGTGTACTTTTTGTTCAGCTGCCGGTTCAAAAAATGCCGATTTCACATTTGATGTGCCCTTAAATTTTAAAATAGATCTCTTTATTCACACCCGACGTGCTGTTTGAGACCAAAGTTGTGAAATATTTGTTGACACTGTTCGCAAGTTTTTCACCGTGAAGTATTTCGTTACGCACCACGAGCTCCAGTTCCTTAGATTTGCGAGTGCCGGAATGTTGCAGAGGATTTATTTCGTGCCATAAAATGTCTCGACGAGAGCTTATCCTCTCAAATAAGTTGAAAAAATGAGAGTTTTTCTAACGTAAAGTTTTATTTAACGGGTTTCTAAATTTCTTGAATTCGGCCAGATTACTGCTGTCTCCACTTTTTATAAATCCATGGTATAAACCATTCTTTTTGCGAATAATTTCATGGCATTCACTTGTTAACCATGGCTTCCGAATTTGCTTTGAAGCTTTAGCTTAAAACAATGGTGGTATGCATTTTTCAATAGATGCATCAAAGTATCGCAAGCCTCGTCAGCATTCGTGCAGTTATACAAGGCACTGAAGTTTAACCCTGCAATATGGTGCCTAAATTGCTCCAAAGGTTTTGTGTTGATTTGCTGCAATTGCTAGGGTTCCTAAGGACTAGTTTTTAGGTGTCTAAAAACCCTATATTTCTTTTATAAGTCATGTACATAGGAAGGTGATCGCTTATATCTGATATAACGGAACCAGACGTCACGCAGTCATTTCTATTATTCGTGATAAATATGTCTAGAAGACTCAGAATGAACGCCAATACGAGTTGGCTCGTTTAATGTAACTGTACGAGTATAAGAATCAATATAGAAATTTTTGACACACCCATCGGGTGAGCGATAAACAACTTCATAAACATGGTTATCTTGGATTACTGCTAAAGCTTCGTAATCTGGTGTGATTGCTGCAAATTCCGCGAGCAAACTACAAGAAAGCTTTTCCGAGATTAATTGTAACACCCCCCCCCCCCTCTCGGCGGAAAGATCGATTCAAGTGAAAGCTATTATAGCCTGTTAACCCAAAGACTTCTTCCTCGCATGTGTCCCAGGTTACCGTTATCATACTGACGTCAAATCTAAAGGAAAATTCATCGAAAAACGTAGCGAGCTCGTCATATTTATTTCGAGCCGATCGAGCATTGCAGTCTAAAAATGGGAGGTGAGCACTGTCGTTCTGATGTGCGATAGCTTTAGGTGACGCCATGTAAAAAAAAACAGTAATATAAAAAAATGGCCCCGTATCCGCATGTTACACTGCAAATGTGGTCAAAAGACGATAGTCTTGTGTCTGGAGAGAGTGAACAGAACGTCTATTTGATGTTCTGTGCAAGGAAATAGGTGAATGGTATTCTGGAGGCGCTGCATTAAAGTGCCTCAAGCATGCAGTGGAGGCGAACGAGCGCATCAAGTCACGTCACACGTGAGACATGAGCGCTATCTGGTAGTTATCTTGGAAAATGAAGCGCGCACGCCCTGCGCAACCGTCTCAGAGGTGATAAGGTGTAGAACGCAAGGCGACGGGTAGGTGCCACCACCGTGTCGTCTTAGCAAAGCGTTGGAAACGCTTGCCTTTTCGTGCAAGCATTGCATGATCAGCGCAACGTGATAAACGCTTCGGTCCTTAATATTACTTATGTATGCCTTTTCTAGTAAAAGACACACATACATAATATTGACATGTTGTTATGGTGCCTTAGATTTGGCAATAGTTCGTTTTTAATTGACAATCGCACAAGTATGAACGCTGAATCTTGAGCAATATCGGTGGGCGCTGCGAATGGGGTGAGCCGTTTGGAGTATTGTTTGGCCATTTTGAGGCCGTTTAGGGTATCATTAAGGGTGGACGAACAGACAAATGTACAGTCAGACAGACCAAAATGATGTCGAAGGTCCGCGAGAAAGACTATTGTCTTTAAAAAAAAATGTATGGCAAGGTGCTCACTTCTTTACGAGACGAGGCTATTTGCAAGATGTTTCAGCGCGCGAACAAAGGATAAAGGACAGGGTAGACAGAAAGAGCGCTGACTTCCAATTAACTTTATTTCCCAGAGTGGCAAGAATTTATACTGCTAAAAAGGATGATGACAGAGCATGAAGGTAAAATGCAAGCCTAATCTGCACATCGGTAACAAAACACGTGTGGCGTGGTCCTCTATTGCCTCAAAGCCCAGCTAGGTAATCACGTTCAGCCTGTGATAAAGCAATCGATGATGTGCTTACACATTTATCTCCTAGCAAGTGTATTTTTTCGGCATCGATAATTTCTCGGGTAAGCTGGTCCCTGTGCCTTGCCAATATTGAGCACTGATGAAAGAGAGGGGTGCACCCACAATCTCGGCAATGAATGCCAAGATGCCCTTGTACCACATTGTGCACATTGTTTCGGTGTTCTCGGAGGCGGTCATTTATGCACCTGCCGGTTTGCCTGACATAGATCACCCACACGTCAGTGGGATCAAGTAAACGACTCCCACTGCGCATGGGACGTAGCGTGTCCTGTGCGCGACAGAGCCCGAGGCAGAATTTGCACGAGGTGCATTGACCCGTTTGCAAAGCCTCTGCAATTTTTTCGGGGCAGAAAAAACCACGAAAACGTTGGCGTCTCGAGCAATCTTTTTTAGCCTGTGTGATACGTCGTGCACGTAAGGCAGTACGACAGGCCGGCTCTTTCTGACACTGTTTCGCTTATCCAGTTTGTCGCCTCGCTTCAAGACAGTGACCAGCTTTTCGGCCACCGAAACGAGAACATGCGCTGGGTAACCACGAGTGTTGAAGATTGGGCGAGTTGTTTCGTCGTACTTGAACTGGTCTAGCGCATTACGGGGAAGAAGAAACGGCCGAGCAGACCGACACAAGAGGACAGAGCGCTACTGTCCTCTTGTGTCGGTCTGCTCGGCCGTTTTTTCTTCCCCGTAATGCGCTATACCAGTTCAAGTACGGGGTAACCAGGTTTGGTAAGCCGCTCTACTTGCAGAGCAAAGCTGTGGTGTACCAGCTCCGAGAACACCGAAACAATGTGCACAATGTGGTACAAGGGCATCTTGGCATTCATTGCCGAGATTGTGGGTGCACCCCTCTCTTTGATCAGTGCTCAATATTGGCAAGGCACAGGGACCAGCTTACCCGAGAAATGATCGAAGCCGAAAAAATACACTTGCTAGGAGATAAATGTGTAAGCACATCATCGATTGCTTTATCACAGGCTGAACGTGATTACCTAGCTGGGCTTTGAGGCAATAGAGGACCGGTCAGACGTGTTTTGTTACTGATGTGTAGACTAGGCTTGCATTTTACCTTCATGCTCTGTTATCATCCTTTTTAGCAGTATAAACTCTTGCCACTCTGTTAAATAAGTTAGTTGGTAGTCAGCGCTCTTTCTGTCTACCCTGTCATTTTTCCATTGTTCGCGCGCTGAAACATCTTGCAAATATGACTACGCACCAACTAGCCCAAGCTTCCACTCTTGTGAGGCGAGGCTACCTTCGCTCATGTTATTTAGATCCGCCTCACTGGTTATTTGGATTGCACGAGAAGTGTCTGTTTTACGAGCGAACACCTTGCCACCCCTGGTCCACGCAAATTGCCCATTCAGTTCTCGTTTTCGTGCAATCGTCAGCCCAAGCAGCCTCTCCAGCTGCGCGCACAAATGCTCGTTAATGTACACCGGTTGCTTTGTGGAAAAACCAAGGTCTTCCGAGTTTATCCGAGTTCGTTTTGCTTTAACCATGCACTAGTAGTGCATCACGGTTTACTCGGTAGTGTTGAATGACACTGCAATGTTCGAGTTTACAGAGCTGTCTTGCTGTCCGGAAGCATTTGAACGAGCAGTTGCACTTTGGGCTGGAACACGATGGCAAGCTTCAATGCCATGCTCAGTAATAGCGTCGCCTAGTGCGTCACCTATTTTAGTGAGCACCTGTGCGAGCTTTTATTTGGCTTCCTGTGGGATGCCTTTAATCTCAATGTTTTTGTCCCACGAATATTGATCTTGCGCGGTGATGCGCGTTGCGTTTTCTTGTGTCATATTTTTGAGATACTCAATTTCTCGCAAAAAGATTTTTTGGGTAGCTTTTAATGCTGTGTTTTCGCTCTTGATCTCTGAGCATTCCTTCTTGAGAGACTCATGTTCCTTGCTTACAAAGTCGAGACTGCTCTTTAGTTCCCTCATTTCTTTTCGAAATTCTCGCTTCAAGCTCTCCATCTCACTTCCCGTTTTGAGGTGCAATTCAAAACACCCCCGCCAACACCGCAAATTCACGAATAATAATTCACACAGTTTAGAACTACACTATCGGCAGCAGAGGCAACAGAAAGAAGAGCTTAGAAGTATGCAAACCTGTGAGACAACTAGAAGGTAAGCCTGTGCGCTGCTTGCTGCCCCTGCTGTCAAAATGTCGTGAAGCCGGCGTTGCGCTTCTTTATAGCAGCGTATCAGTGTCCACGCAGGCGCAGAAGGGTCCGAGTTAAGCCACGTAGGCGTGGAAAAAATCCTGGCTCCTACGTGGCCAGGTAATAGCGCCAGCAGTCCCGCTGGGCTAGAGCTCTGCAGTCTTAACGGATGCCGTACTCTACCACGGCAGCTGTCCTGGTATCGCCTGTGAGACAAGTAAAAGGTAAGCCTGTGCGCTGCCTACCGCCCCTACTGCCAAAATGTCGTGAAGCCGGCGTTGCGCTCCTTTATAGCTGCTTATCAGTGTCCACGCAGGCGCAGAAGGGTCCGATAAGCCACCTAGGCGTGGAAAAAAATCCTCGCTTCGACTTGGCCAGGTGATAGCGCTAGAAGTCCCGCTGTGCTTGAGCCCCGCAGTCTTAACCGATGCCGCACTCAACCACGGCAACTGTCCTGGTATCATCTGTGAGACTAGTAGAAGGTAAGCCTGTGCGCGCCTGCCGCCAAGGAAGGAAGGAAAATAGCAGGAAAAAAAACGGCAGGGAGGTTAACCAGCCTATAGGCAGCCGGTTTGCTACTCTGCAGATGGGAGGGGATGGGAAGATGAAAAGATAGAAATGATAGAGGGAAGAGAGATAAACACAGCACATTAGGCAGCACACGCGCGCACACTCAGTCATAGTCCTCTCTTGTCTTTCGTGGTGTGTGACATTGCTGTTACAGCCGCTTGTTCAAGTCCGTGTCGCGTAGAAATTTCAACAGTGCTTTTGTCACCTTCTGTTGCAATGTCTTCTCTCGGGCACTTGAAAGAATAGTGTCCACACACATTTGGCTGTTGTCGATGCGCACAAGAACGGACGCCAGTGACTTTCTCTGTATGTCATACAATGAACAGTCGCAGAAGATGCGGTGTAGCGTCAGAACGACAGGCATCGCAGAGAGCGTTGTCGGTCATTCCTATGACACATGAATAAGATTTTGTAAATGCCACCCCTAGCCATAAGCGATGAAGAAGGGTGGCTCCTCTTCGGTCGAGCCCAGTGGGCATGCGGAGAGCCATCCAAAAGGACAGGTGGTGGTGAAGCCGGCGTTGCGCTCCTTTATAGCTGCGTATCAGTGTCCACGCAGGCGCAGAAGGGTCCGAGTAAGCCACGTAGGCGTGGAAAAAATCCTTGCTTCGACGTGGCCAGGTGATAGCGCTAGAAGTCCCGCTGGGCTTGAGCCCCGCAGTCTTAACCGATGCCGGGATCAACCATGGCAGCTGTCCTGGTATCGCCTGTGAGACAAGCAGAAGGTAAGCCTGTGCGCTGCCTGCTGCCCCTGCTGCAAAAATGATGACCGCCGCCGTAGCTCGGTTCGTATAGAGCATCGGACGTGTTCTCGGAAGCTCCAGTCCCTTTCTTGTGGCAAGTTATCTTTTTGTGCACTTTTTTCTTCACGTTTGCATTACATTAGTACTAATAACGTCCCAAACTCTCTCATTGATATTATTGTCTGTATGAGCGGAGTTCGGCAATTTGTCTTTTTGTACACTTTTCCTTCTCGTTTGCATTGCATTCACTACTAATAACGTCACCAGCACTTTCATTGACATCATTGTGTGTACGAACGGGGTTTCGACAAAAGCGCTGGAAGCTAAGCAGGGAGGGATGGCGTGGGAAAAGAAAATACGTCATGCGCAACTCGCGACCTTAGCATTTCTTTTTTTTCTAAGGCACGGCTTTTCATTGCAATTGCGCGCACACGCGAACAAGTCGCGGCCTCCCGCGGCGCTCCCAGTAACTACCGAGAGCGCCATGCTCAAATCCGCCAATGGCTGATACGATGACTGTGACGGGTGATTCTTTAGCTTGTTCCGTCGTTTGTCGAGAAAAGAGAAAACAGTTTTTAGCTGTGACTTTGAGAATTTATCGCGATTTGCAGGCCACGTGCTGCGCTGTAGTATTTGGCTCGAGTTTTCTGGAAGCCTCGATTACCGATCAGCAGCGTTTTCTGACCACGCTCAAAAAGTATAGCAGAGCCTCTGTGAATTCGCACTTCTTTCCTTCATGATCATATGCTGGTTTTGGCAGGTTAGACGCGTTCTTGTTGGGCGCACTGACCATTCTCTCGTCCCTCTTGAAAACTCGGCTGAGTTTCTATTTGAGGGCAACACGGCAGCACCCTCAAGCGCTTCGATGGAATGACTCTTCAACATTGCCAATGAAAAGCCGACGAAAAAACATATTCATGCGTCGGATGACGTCGAGATGCAGCTCTTGCCGAGTGTGAACAAGATACTTTACTAAGTTTCCAATTTGTGTAGCGGACGTTATTTTCAACTCGCGCAACAATATTGAATCTGCATTAATAAAACCGCCAGAAGAACGTGTTGAAGAGCGAGCTGTTACTTGCCGACATTTTTTAGGGGCGAAGCTCCGTATAGCGGCATCCTTTCGTTCCTCGTGGTCGTAGTAGTAGTAGTGTGTAACCAGTCTTAGATTTTGACCTCCAAAGTGTCATTTAAAAATCGAATATTCCGCATATCTGAGGCACCATAACAACACGTCAATATTCTGTATGTGTGTCTTTTACTAGAAAGGGCATACATTAGTAATTTTAAGGACCGTAGCGTTTATCACGCTGCGCTGACCATGCAATGCTTGCATGAAAAGGCAAGTGTTTCCAAGCTTTGCTAAGACGACACGGTGGCGGCACCTGTCCGTCGCCTTGCGTTCTACACCTTATCACTCCCGGGAAGGGCGCTCACGCCGCGTGCTTCATTTGCTGGATACCTTTGCAAGTGAATTGATGCATTACTCTAGACTTAGTAAGTGAAAGCCTCGTTGCATCGCACACGCAAAAATTGATTGGTGTCGTGCGTCGGCGTCAACGCGAGTGATGTGAAAAATCTGCATGTGATGACATCAAAGCTCGCCAATGTGGTGACTTCATAATCACTTCATCACGTGACACTGCAGATTGGTCTACGTTGTGCCGGTCATGGGGGCAGGGCTAAACCCGTTGCTAAACCAGGTGAAGTGCCTCCAATCCTGGAGGCCATGCAAAAGAAAATTAGGTGCAGGGAGCGTCTGGAGGTGGTCGTGGCAGGATCAATGGAAGAGAGTGAGAAGAAACAGAAGGTGGCTTTCGCCTTCCTGTCGTTGAGTTGAGCGTATGAAAGATCCTGTGCATGATAACCAACCACAGGTATCACACTTTTCAGGAGCGCGCTATGACACTTGACGCATTGTGTCGACCAAATTATCTTTAGAGAATTGGCCACCCACCGTGGCGGTATAGTGTCTAAGGCACTAGGATGCTAATCTGTAAGTGGCGGGATTGAATCCCGGCCACGGCGATTGCATTTCTGACGGAGGCAAAAGTGCTTGAGGCCCGTGTTCTTCAATTTAGGAGCACGTTAATAAACCCCAGATGGTCGAAATCTATAATCATATCGTGATTTTGGGACGTGAAACTCCCGCAATCATTAAAAGAACTTGTTGCTTGGGTTAGTTGGCTCATACTGCTCGACTTCAGAGCGCAAGTTCTGCACGGGACAAAGAACACACACAGCAAAAGATACACGTTATCTCGCAACTACTGTTATTGGGAGAAAAGAAAATCTTTCTTAGATATCTGCATCACGCAGCTTAATTACGGTTAGTGTTAACTGTTTTGAAAATGTCTTGCATATACCTCAGTGAATGACTCGGTGGTTTTTTTTTTTTTTGAAATCAGTAACGCGATGGATGGAATGGTTTCAACATAAACAAGTACACAACACTAAGGGTAAGACAAAAAAGACTGTTCTAAAACATACGAGCTGTTGTGGCAAGATACAGAAAGTGTGATTTCGATATACGGGGATAAAATATTGCGGTTCCTGGACTTGTGTATTAGGAATGTATGGTGTATTTTTAAAAATATGTATCAAAGTAAGCTATACAATAATCCAAGTGCTCCTACAAGCAAAAAAAAGCATTGTATGCAGACACGCGGTTGACCTCTGTTTTCACGGTTTCGGGAATGGCTCGCTAAGAATGTGACTCAAGTTTATTTAGCAAAGCAGCGATGTGGGTGAGTTGGTAGAGCTGCATCGTAACGTGGTAGTAGGTTCTTTACTGAAGCCATTAGACGTTTCACTTGGAGTGGCTTAGCAGGGCTCTTTAGATAAGCCCCTGTATAAACGCCTTGGCAAAGTGGTACGAAGTTGATGGGTGCGATTCCAGTGAATAATTATATTGGAATGCGAATTATAATGTGGATGCCTCATCAAACTATAAAAAAGTGACCGTCAGTAGTGGAGTCAGCGCGAATAAAAAAAATCACGTGAACAGCTATCAAAGTAAGCTCCAAGTATCACAGCTATCAAAGTAAGCTCCAAGTATCACAGCTATCAAAGTAAGCTCCAATAATCCAAGTGCTGCTACAAGCAAAAAAGCATTGTATGCAGACACGCGGTTGACCTGTGTTTTCACGGTTTCAGGAAAGGCTTACTAAGAATGCTTGATGACGATGTCACGGCTTGATGACGGTGCCACGGCTTGAGGACGGTGTAACGGCTTGATGACGGTGTCACGGCTTGATGACAACATCACGACAAATATTGGGGCTGCGCCGTCATCGCCTTCTGGTGACAATGACTTCCTTGAGGCTTCCACGCACTTTCTGCACTTTCGCCGCAGGCACCAACTCGTGAGCGGTCGCCGAGTAGTAAAAGTATGTGGGGATTTCACGTCCCAAAACCACGCTATGAAAGACGCCGCAGTAGAGGGCTCCGGAAATTTCGACCATCTGGTGGTTAACTTGCACCGGCAACGCACATTACGCAGCCCACCATCATTTCGCCTCCATTTAAATGCGACCGCCACGGCTGGCATCGAACCCTCGACCTTCGGTTCAGCAGCCGAGCACCCGAAAGCCCCTGTTCCATCGAGGTGGACACCACCGAATACTAGTGTGCTGCCGTAAGCGCGACGAAAATGCAATGGCTACTGCGACGTCATCATGCTCGTTACGTCAGCTCAGAATTCTACGTTTATAGGTATAGTTGGATGTCTCCTTGAGCTCTCTTTAGATTGTAGTAAGACGGTAAGTTGGGCCAGTTGGTTAAGATCCATCGTGAACATTAGATTATTTAAATGTCGCGAGGCGCAAACTTCAAAGATTCCTGTTGCCTTCTAAGCTGCATTCGCTGTTTAGATTTACAATGGCTAAGATGCTCGGTTGCTGAGACCGAAGGTCGTGGGTTCGATCTCGGCCGTGGCGGCTTACTTTCGATGGAGGCGTAATGGTAGAGGCCCTTGTAATGTGCGCTGTCACTGCACGTTAACGAACACCAGGTGGTTGATATTTCGGGAGCCCTTCACTATATGGCGTCCTTCACAACCATATGGTGGTTTTGGGATGTAATACCACACCTACTAGTATTAAATTAGATTTGGTAAATTATATATGCATGTTCACAACAATTGATCCCACCTCCACCACGAAATTTTGCGCCAGTACCCTTCAAGGAACCACGAGTATATCAATAACAACTCGTAACTAGTTTTTTTTTATATTGGTTATTGCGAATTGGTGATGACTGTAATGTGTTATTTTAAAACGTATGTGTAGACATCTGTTATCCTTGTTGAATTTGAATTTTGTGTCCCCTCATTCAAAAACAGAATGATTCCACTTCACCTGAGCAAATGTATGGGTGGAGGGACCTTAGTTAGGCAGAGGTAATCTGCCTTTAGTCCCTTCAACCTAGGCAATCATTGCTTTTGTCTGAATAAACAGTGAATGAATGAATGAACTACGGCGTGCCTTGAAATCATATAGGGGTCTTCACACTTAACACAACAGCTGTTAAATTGCCACACACGAGGCTCCCAAAATACAAAAAATAGCACAACATTCTTTCCTAATATTTCTCGTCCTTCTTGGCGCACTACTGTGACGCAGACAGTATAGTTAGTTCCCTTGACGTCTACAGCATACGTGCTCTCGGTTTGTTGATATACGCGAAATGGCACATTTGATTTGTCTCCTGCACTGCGTTGCCGTGCATCCACCCATCCGTTCTTCTTTGTCTCGCATGAACATCGTGCACAATCAACCGATCAAAGTTCATTTTGTGTGTTCACAACTGCGCAAGCGGCGATAACAGCGTGCAGCCGAAAAGCGCGAAATCCCGACAGGCTCGAGCGCTTAGTGCTGCTACTGTTCACGCGCATTCAAGAACTAAAGGGCGAGGAGGATGCATCGTGTGTATGAAGTAGAGGAGAACATCACCTCCTTTGTATTCAAACGTCGGGTGGCGAGTGGCCCTTTAATACTCCGACGCAGACACGCAAGTTCGTTTACTGTCTGGGAGGATTAAAACAGGGCACAACAGATAGATCAAGAAGCTGGGGAGCAATGTAGCAGAAAAAAAAGAAAATAACAACGAATGACAAGAGGCGAGGCGGCTGCCAAAAGTGCTTCGTCGTGGCGATGAGCCTCACCTGTATAGCACCTACAGTGAGCAAGAGATGACGTACCGAGACACAGCCCCGGTTTGCCTTCCTGTGTCCCACATCGGGTCCTTCTCGCTATGCTCTCCGTCTTCTGGGCCGGTATTTTGCAGCGACATATGCCTTATGCCTCGTTCCGCGTCACTCTTATCATCCAGCGCTCAGGGCTGGCTGATCCCGTTGATAGCGTTGACGGGCCGTCGCTGGGAGGCAAGCGCAAAAAAAAAAAGAAAACCAAACATGAGAAGGCATTAGTTTCGGAAATCGCAACGCTACAGAATACTCTAGTGGGAAACGGAAGCACTGCACTTTTTGGCTTTCGCTGTGAACCTTTTCGGTGGTCTCTTATCGTGCGGGTAGTTTTCGAAGATTATCGGAAGAAGCAGCAGAACGTGCAAATGGTTCGTGCCTACACTCGGCGATTCCTCAACGTTGACAGAGAAATAGCTACACCTGGAGCGGGATGGAGGTGCTCTTCACAGACCTTTTGCTTTCAAGAAAGCGGCGGCGACAAGAGGCAAGCTTTAACCTCTGCTTCAACCAACCCAAGCCACTGCCATACCAGGACCCGAGCCAAGGGCAGTGCAGATGTTTAACGGGCATGCCGACTGTGTAAAGAACTGCTGGCACCGAGTGCGAACGGTGGGCAACGGAACACTTTGTGTCGTATGCCTCGAGATAGGTGCTCGCTTTATGAGACTTGCCCAAATCACTCGTCCGAGGCATAAGCGCCATTCGAATCTCGACCGGACAAAGATTCTTTCCTGCTCGCGTCCTTCGTGGGTCCAGACACAACGGAACAGGTGAAGGCGGTTGCACCGTGTGTCCCCATGGACAGGGAGCCATATACAACGCGGACGATTACACGTTTACAAACTTCCGACCAAGGGAGCGAGTACCTTAAAGGTAACCACCAAGTTTCTATACTCTATAGTGCTTGAGAATTATCGTTGAGTCGAGAAAATATAGAGACTGCTCGAAAATTTAGAAATATGCATGGTTTTACGGTTTGGCTATACCGCATGAAGAGATATAATGGAAGAGCATGTATGTAGGAATTGGCCAGTAGAACCAAGTTTTTTTTTATTACATCTCTGTATATATACTGCAAGTTTTAATGTTTTCTCGGTTGATTCTGAAGGTAATGAACCATTAACGTGTTGTTAACTGATTCCGAAGCAAGCTGGATATAGGTACCATTTTGGGTAACTACAGCCGAACAAAAAAGTTTACGGACCATGCGAGCACGTGGCCGAAATCCTCTTCGCGAGACTTCCGCTACGTCAGCGGCGACCGACGGCACTGCAGCGCCCCAGCAGCATCCCCATCTCCCCCTTAATCTTGTCTCTTTTTTGACAGGGTACATGTAATTTTCACTCTTCACTTTACGCGGCACGCTTTTTGGCATGTGCGTCTACGTGTGTCGGCCTCGAGAGCAGTATGAGCATAAATGTTATCAGTCGCAATCTTTATCACGAAGTGGATACCTGTCAAACGAAACGCCGTTTGAGGCACTCCGTGATAGGTTAGATCCTGCTATGAAAATAGAAATGCCACTGACATACTGAGTATCAGCGTTTAGTGTGAAAACTGCGAACAACAATGACGCAGCAGTAGCAGATTGAATCACCAGTGAATAATAACAAGAATAGCCACTTCCGGATTAGCACTGTGGTCGATGGGAGATGGCACACCGCTAGGTAGCGCTGACAGGCGGTTTGGCATAAAGCCCCTATACTTCGTGAAAGTAACACCACCTGCTCTCCCCTTCGATGCCTTCTCTCTGGCGCGTTGCTTTTTTCTTTCGCTTGAAACAATAGCGCCTCCTGTGACGCGCCACGAAATTGCTCGGGTGGTGAAAGGAGGAAGTGGTGCAGATCGAAAGAACGCTGTACTTTTTCTTCGTAAAAATACCACTGTAGTTGAGCATACGCACCAACGCGTATGCGCCTTCAAAAGACAACGAAAAGCCCGTGCTCTGATTGCGCAAGAACCTGTGCCGCCTTTGCCAGACTTGCTGTTCGCCCATTTTCCGTCGCGACCTCGTTGCGACTCCTCTGTTCGAATAAACATCATCGCACCACGATCTGCTCTTGCCTCGCCGCCTCTTCTCCAGCGCGTTGCTTTTATTGCGATAGCAATTGTATGGACACTCTCGGCTGTATGTTGCCGCTGGCGTCGATGTCATGCACCGTATATGTATACATATCTATACATATGAAAACGCGAGAAAGCGAAAATCCAGAAAGAAAAAAAAAAACACTCCGGCGCGCGGAATTGAACGTGGAAGCCAGGCATTAACCACTGAGCCAGCCCAGAGGACGTTTTTTCACTGTTCAAATGGCAAGCTATCTATAGCTATCACTTGCCGCTGCTGTGTTTTCGGCATTACCAGAAAGATGGCGCCATGAGCGCACGTCGTCACATTGCGCAGTGGCGCCTGCTCTAATCTTCTACGCGTACCTTGCCCGGCTTAGAGAAGGTGAGCTACGCTTCCTCGCGCGCCCTTATCTCGTGGTAGTGAAAAGGGGAGGATTGTACATCTTGGCTGGCCTCGCGCTTTACGTGGAACGATTCTGCTGTAGTTACAGGGGGCGCACAAAGGTCACTGCAATCACTGCAGTCTCCGTACGCGAAAAGCGCGCGCTATTCAGACTCGGCGAAGTAACAAACGAGACGCTTATTCGCGTGCATCCGTACCTGTGAGTACGTTTCGTGCGTAATTTGAGCGCGAGACACGCGGGTCACGTTTCGATCTGCTTTCCATTCTGCCCGGGACCTTTCAAATTGTTGCTATCGCGTTCATCGCTTCGCCTTTGCGGCAAAGCTGTGACTTTTTTTTTTTCTTCCGCTTGTGACACTGGCGCCTTCTGTAACGCGCCACGAGCTTGCTCCGGCGGGGAGAGGAGGAACCGGTGCACATCAAAAGGAGGCTGTACTTTTCCGAAAGTATAGTGACTTTAGTTCAGCACGTGCTCGCGTTGTCCGCAAACTTTTCTGGTTGACTATACAGTACTCGTGGATTGAAGCGGGGCAATTCAGTACTAAGTACACCACGCATACTGTAATTTCCACCGTCACTTCAGTTGGGGGTCACATTTGCGTAATTTAGACTGCAACGCTTATAGACCAGAGCGCGCGTTATCTCTAGAGTTTATAGATTTGTCGCGGTTATCTCGAGAAATGGCAAATACCAGTTATAATAAAAAAAAACAAAAAATGATGTTTTTGAATGCGGGAGTAGTGTACAGGCTCGAATGCACAACTTTACAGCATGCATACGCGCCAGTCCAGCCGCAGCAAACGGGAATGTACATGCACGTACTGACAGGACCATCTTTTTCCGGCAGCATATTGTCACGGGGTCGTGACGTGGCCGAAGACACAGACTTCGTGTTGGGATTTAACTGTTTATTTGGGCGAACCTGTGCCCAGTAAACGGAAAGTCCGATTACAGCAGCAGTCTTGCACAGATAGCAGTCTCGGACTGATAGCGGCGAACGGAGCGTCGGCCTTCGTTCAACAACTGACAAGCGGCGAAGCGCGTCGGCATTTATACTCTTGCCATCGAATGTTCTAGCGTTATCGCTGGCGGTGGCGTAGGTTCCAGAACAATCTGTACCGTTCGCACAGTGGTTGTGATCTTATCGAAATGATCTACTACAGTCCGGAACCTTCTCGAAAACTGCAGGCGTGGTTTGCGCTGAGAATCGTGTGGCGTTTTGGGACGATAACGAAAACTTGGGAAATGGAACGTGGCAGTATATACTTATGTACAGTCAGCCCTAATAGCTAGGGGACCACGTGAGTGATTGCCCTGTCCACGCAACCGAGCACTGCTGCGCCCCTTACTGTCGACCACAGCCTTCAGCCGGAAACGGGTCTTCCTCTTATTCACTGGCGTATCGTTGATCCACGCGGTACATCGTTCATTACTTTCACGCCCGGCGCTTATCTGTAGTACGAATGTCACATTATTACTTTGATAGCAGAGTCCCAGCTATCGCGTCGTGCCTCCATCGGCATGCCGTTGGGATATCTGTCACCACAACTGTTGAACGCAGGGGCATCACAGATGCCCATCGTGTTACAAAAGAGAAAGGATAAAATTATATATATATATATATATATATATATTTATATATATATATATATATATATATATATATATGTGATAGCCACGCAATCGATCGATAAGTATTGAGCGCAACGCTGCTGTCAATAACCACTGGTGTAGCGGAAATGTCGCGAAATGCTCTTGGCCACGTGCTTCTGAGATCAGCAAACTTTACCATTGAGTGAGCAGTCGGCCACAGAGTATTATCGAGCACGTGATCATGTGCGGAATATGTATACGGTGGCGCGTGTGCAAATGTACGGAGCCACGCTTCACTGTGAGTGGTTTGAGCCGATTGTCGGCAAATAAAGCGCGTTGTGCATGCGTTATCGTGATATATACAGATTCTATTCCCACACGAATGAATTAACCGGCGTCGGGTTTCTGTTACGTGTTAGAAACGCAATTAGACAATCAATAGGAGCCTGGCCTTCATTCATATGGCATGCGTGCGAGGAGATGGGGGGGGGGGGGGCAGGTGGCGCAAAGCGAGGCCCGTAAATTAGGAAGTGCATTATAGGAAGTGAAAGGAAGGTGTTACGAATCCAGCCCCGTGCATTGGCATAATATTGAGAGGATGGGGTGGGGGGGGGGGGGGGGGGGAGGTGCTTCGACGAACCTTCGTCCTTCCTGGACGGCAACCCTGTGCACGCTTCTGCCTGTGTTGACCATCGTGTTTTGCGCTGTGCTGTAAAAGTGCGTGGCTTGAGATCTCGTTTGTCGCGAACCGGCCTTTGCAGACTCTAGTTCATGCCTTGCGGTATCGCCAGGTTTTCGAAATCACCAACAACTGGCGAGATGGTGTTGCTGAAATTCTCCACTCACACTTGGACATTTAGTACTTCCTTTCGTTATAGAATGACACCAAATGCACTAAGTTATGTGCTTGAACGACTAAGTGGCACCCACACTACAATGTTTTTGGCGATGATTATACCGAAGTGATGATTATATCTCGAGCCATATCAACACGTACATGCACTTTTAGGGAGCACACAAGCCTCGGACAGCGAAGTGCGTATGAATATTGTATAAACAAGTATTCAACCCTGTGCGTGGTAATGGAACAAAAATAGCTGGTCCCCTGAGGACGCTCGCGCATATGCAAACACAATGTGGCCCTAGCAGACGACGGAAGAAGCTACCCACACTACGGAACTGGGTCCACCCGCCACTACGTGCCCACTCTATTCGATCTTCAGACCTATAGCGAGCCGTTTAAATGACGGAAATCAATTCATATTAACCAGTACTGTGCAAATGTGTAAGGCCATGATTTCGTGCCCCCATTACCTGGCTTATCTGCTTGCCATTTCTTACGAAATTTGTTTTGAAAATATGTCTTACATTTATTTTAGGTCTGTGATGTATGCACCTTCTAGGCTCCCTTTTGTTTTAATGCGAACTCTACAAAACAGCAGAGAGTAGGAATAACAAGTACTTCTAGGTGCGTGGCCTAGCTGTTTGTGGCGATACGGCATGGTTTTTTTTTTTTTTTGGTACAGCCCTGATTTGCCACGTACGGCTCTCACCTGGGCAAGCGCGTACCCTTATCGGCTCCAACAGTCACCTGAAAAAAAGGGCGAAGGGCAGGAGGTGAATCATAGTGCAGATCAGGGTGGTGCAAGTGAGGCGAACAATGTCAGACTATACATGAACGAAAAATATGGAATTCGTTTTGCTTATGCGCAGTGAAGTCGTTTGAATCACACGCGTGGTATAGGTTTTCAGATCTTCCGAAGGGGTTCTGGTGGCAATTTTCCAGAGCTTGGAAGTACACATTGCCCCGCCGTGGTGGTCTAGTGGCTAAGGTACACGGCTGCTGACCCGTAGGTCGTGGGTTCAAATCCCGGCTGTGGCGGCTGCATTTCCTATGGAGGCGGAAATGTTGTAGGAGCGTGTGCTCAGATTTGGGTGCACGTTAAAGAACCCCAGGTGGTCGACATTTCCGGAGCCCTCCACTACGGCGTCTCTCATAATCATATGGTGGTTTTGGGACGTTAAACCCCACATATCAATCAATGGAAGTGCACATTCGCAGAAGCCCACTGGTGATGACCTCAGTCGGTGCTGGTCGTTGACGCTCGCTGTGGGTAAGCTTGACGACTGGTTGCAGTCGCTGCAAGTAAAATGAAAGCGGTGACAGGTACCTTGAGTTGGCGTCAGAATATATCGAATACCTTTTATTTTTCAATGAACCTTTGATAAGACTCCTGCAGTTCACTGAGCACTAGCAGCACATTACCTGCGGCGAAGGGCGGAGATTAAGGGACCCTGACCACAGTCGTCGATGGCACGGCCAGCTATTCATGCGATGTTGCGCCTTCGAGGGAGGCGATTGAAAGGAGACAGAGAGAAAGTTTCTCTTTGACTCATTGCGATATTTTAATCAATTTCTTAAAATGCCATATTAGGTATATGTTTTGCTAAATATGAGATTTCGCATTAGGGCTTACATATAATTACTTTAAGCAAGTTTAAGTCACCTCAAGATCGATTTTATTCAGCCATTTACAGAAGATAATAACGGAAACAACGCCAGCTGTGACAATAACAACGGCAGTGCGGGCCCTTACGCCGGCTGCAACCACAACGTGTAGCTGGTCGTGCTTACCAGTGGGTGATTGCTACGTGCCCTTGCTCCTATATTACGGTAGTGTAGGCATATGCATGCCATCTTGTATGGACATGTCCGGAGTTGCGCTCGGATCAATTCCGTAACCTCCTGCAAGCCGGCCTTCGTCACAGTGACACGACCAGCTATGACCGCTTGATACACGACATCAGATTCCACGATACACAGATTCACTTCATACACAACACGAACCTAACGACGCCCATTTAATGTACATATATACGCATCTAGATATTATGCCCAAATGTCTGTCACAAACAACAACAAAAGAGCAACCATCTTTGTATTGAAAACATGGGAAGGTAGGCTGCTTTAACTCACTATTCCAACATGATAAAAATGAGGTTGAACCAACAAGAAAAAAAAACACAGAAAATGAAAATGGTGATATAATCGAAAGCACGGTCTTCACGTACTATCGCTGGCGCACAAGCAACGTTTGTGTGGGCACAGTGTAAAACGCATTGGAAGGTAGCACATTACTACGGACAGAGTTGAAACAATCGCATTTTCGATGCGGGTGCAAATGATCGAGACCCGTGCGCTTAGACTTCGGTGGGCGTTAAAGAACCCTGCAGGTGGTCTACTTTTCCGGAGTCCTTTACTACAGCGTCTATGATGACGACATCTTGGTTTTGGGACGTTGAACCCCCAGCAGTTATCGTAATCAGAGTTCAGATATTAAGCGACACACTTATGAGTTAGAGTACGGTGGCGGTGGCGACGTAACTCGCGATAAACCTGGCGCTGGCTAGTATACAGACATATGGGTATCCGCAAGTAGGCCCTCGAAGGTACGCTGGTCGCACGCGCATTGTAGGAGCGAAGCACCAATATGAAAAATGAACTAGGGTGGGAATTACTCTCATCGCGTCGAAGGAAACTGCGGGTAAAGCATCTGTGCCAAATATTTCATGGTAAAACCGGCATTCGAAAAGAAAAGTACTTTCACAATCTTCATTATATCTCTTCGCGAAATGATCATTGTTTCAAGATTTTAGAGTACCGTACCAGATCTAATTTGTATGCTAATTCGTTTTTTGTTCGTTCCATTAGAGAATGGAATCACTTATCAAATGAACAAGTGTGCTGTATTAATGAAGATGTGTTTTTCTCGACATTGTAACCCCCCTGCTGCAGCGCCTTCGGGCTAAGCGGGGTGATCATTGAATAAAGAAGCTCCTTAGGTCTTCACGATGTCCGACCATTGTCGTCCAGGCTCGCCGTCGTCTCTAGTCAAAGCGCAGGTGCAAAACATCTGTGCAATATATGCCGTCTACGAAACGTGCATATAGCGCATATGGTTTAGAGATAATTATTATTTATACCGCTTATCTTTGTCTGCGCACAATGCCGTCTTCAGTGCCCATATTGTTTCAAAATAACCATTCTCTATATAAGTCATGATCTATTAGCAATACCATCTACAGAGCATACACAGCACGCATATGGCTAAAAAAGAAACATTATTCATATCGTTTAACATTTCATCAGTGGATCTTCGCTTCATCATCAACATTCGCTTTGTGGATCTGCAGCAATCCTTTTGTATACACCGTGTTTCAACAGCTAATGCTTCATTGATCACGGTGGACGTCAGTGATCAGCCGTTTCCGATGTGGAAATGTAATCTTTTATTGAGGTGGCTAGTAATTTCACGTCGTCACGTTTCATTGTTGTATTTCGTTGCTTCGCGCATGACCGTCATTCTTGCCTGTAGCTGCGGGATAGTTTTGCTGCTAAGCATGTGGGTGAATGAACAAATACCGACACAGATGAAAAAGGAAGTTAGGAGGAGCATAGCGCAATGAGATAGAAATAAGTAAAGAAAAAGTTGTACGTCAGAAACACACACGCCATTGCCACCATTTACGCGTTAGGGCTAGAGATCCTGATTTACAACGGCGAAGCTGCCCTTGACAGATGTTTTCTTGAACGAGGCTTTCTTGGTCCTGGTTTTTTTGGACGAGGCTTTCTTGAACGAGGCTTTTAGGTTCGGGGCTGTCGTAGGTTGCGGAGGTATTTACACACAGAGAGTAAATGAATCCTTCTACAGCGTGTGCCACACCTCTGCACTCCCACTGCTACAACTCACCACTATGACCCTTACATACTCCCGTCTATCCTTGCACTTCAGTCACCCATTTCCCGTCACGTCAGTCCCACTTCACTCTCATTTCATTCAACCTCACTTCATGCAATCAACTTCACTGTTACATCGGTGTCCGCCAAGTGAAGCTGGCTGCACAGTTTTTTCTCGCCCATTTACAGACGAAATGATCATGAACTATCTCCTGTAATAATTCAATATGATCAAAACAAAATTTGTCACAGACAATTCAGTAGGCTTGTTTCTATACCAAAACGTTGTCAATCGTGATTTCAGCTGTAACACAACTATTTAATCGTCTTCACTTATTCATTTATTTATTTATTTATCAAAGATACTTTCAAGGCCCGAAGGCACAACAGAAAGCAATGGGGAAAACAATAATTTATAAGTGCAGTAAAAAGAAAAAAAAAGAAGTTACAGGGCATCTTGTAGGCAAGCTTGGAATATTTTTCGTCCATTATGCAGGCGATGAAGGCGGGACGTGGTTCCAGGCAGTGCTTGTCCTAGGAGCTTGTCCTAGTCGTTGCACAATCTGGTGCGACAGGATGGTAGTCCAACTTTATAGCGATGATCGATCCTCGGTGATATGAAACTAGGTGGATGAAATAGGGCGTCCTTCAAATGGCTGTTAAAATGATAGATTTGGTGAAAAAGGTTAAGGCGAGCCAATTTGCCGTGCAACTTAAGGTCAGGCAAGTTTAAGGTGTTTTTCATGGATGCGACACTGGAATGACGTGAATAATTCTATAAGATGAAACGCGCTGCGCGATTTTGAATGGCTTCGAGGGTTTTCAATGAGAATGGCATGAGTTGTGTCCCATATGGTGCATGCGTACTCTAATTTTGATCTTACCAATGTTTTGTTGAGTGTTAGCTTGATTGACGATGGGGCAGAGGAAAAGTTTCGACGCAGGTAACCGAGCATGTGGTTAGCATTGTTACTTGCATATTCTACGTGCACATTCCATGAAAGATTAGAACATATATGAACACCAATATAATTACAATGTTCAACAGATTGTAACGGAATGTTGTTGAGGAAGTATGTACGCGAACAATGGATAGTAATGCGGAGTGAAACTCGCATGCTCTTACCTTTAGTTATGTTATCATGAGCCATTTATTACACCATTCGAATACTGCACCTAGATCACGTTGGAGGTTAAGATGATCGGTATGGCTAGTAATCTAAAGTACGCAGTCATCTGCGAATAGTCTGACTGTTGAGGAAGAAACACAAGAAGGAAGCCCTGCCGCGGTGGTCTAGTGGCTAAGGTACTGGGCTGCTGACCCGAAGGTCACGGGATCAAATCCCGGCTGCGGCGGCTGCATTTCCGATGGAGGCGGAAATGCTGTAGGCCCGTGTGCTCAGATTTGGGTGCACGTTAAAAAAAACCCAGGCGGTCGAAATTTCCAGAGCCCTCCACTACGGCGTCTCTCATAATCATAAGGTGGTTTTGGGACGTTAAACCCCACATATCAATCAACAAGAAGGAAGATCATTAATATAAATTAGGAAAACAGTGGGCCTAAAACGAATCCTTGTGATGCACCAGACGTTGGCGGAATTAGTTGAACAAAAATTGTTAGCTGTCACATACTGGCTACGGTTAGAGGGAAATTCTTTAATTCATGCAAGTACGTTGGGGTCAATATTGAGTTGATTAAGTTTGAAAATAAGTAGTTTATGTGAGACAGAGTCGAACGCGTTAGCGAAATCTAAGTATATGCAGTCAGTATCAAATTCAAGATCTGCGTTAATGAATAAGCCGTTAGTAAAACACAGCAACTGCGTTTCGCACGAAACAGCTTTACGGAATCCATGCTGATAAGTGCTGAAGAAGGAATTAGACTCAAGGAATTCAATAAGGTGCGAGTATATTATATGTTCCAATATTTTTACTGGGATGGATGTTAATGATATCGGACGGTAGTTATTGGGGGAATGTACATCACGAGGTTTATGCACAGGGACCACCTTACCAGCCTTCCAGTCAGATGGCAATGACTGTTCAAAAAGTTTTGACAATATTAGAGCAGAATAGACTTGTATACACTTAAACATTTTTGACGAAATACAATCTGGACTGGTCGATGAAAACACTTTTATATTCACAATCAGTCTTTCAACGACAACTGCGTCAATGGTGATGGGGTCTATTGAGAAGAAATTGGTTTTTTGTTAAACGCGGGAATATCGTGTGGGTGCTCTTAAGAAAGTGTGCAGCAAATAAATCATTCAGAACATTGCAGCACTCGCTAAGAGCAACTGGGACATAAGACTGGAATAATTGAATTTGTCGCGTTTTAGTTCCGCTTATGATGCTCCAAAACTTATGCGGGTTAAAACGGAGCAGCGAAGGAAAAGTTTTATCAAAGAAGTCTTTTTTTGGCTTTTGAAAGTGCAGTGCAGAATTCTCTATTAAATATCTGATAGGATGACCAATGGTCCCTTCTGGCTGTTAATTTCGCGCGTCTGAATACCAGCTTCTTTTTGTTGCGCATGCGTTTTAACGTGTTAGTAAACCATGGAGGGCGAGGATTCGATGAAACCTTTCTTTTAGGTACGAAGCGATCAATAAGGGATAGAAATTTGTTCTTATATTCTATCCAGTTCTGCTCAACGGATCGCTTCTCGAAGGCAGCATAAAACAAGTCAACAAAAGATTCTAATTCTCTGTTCATTTCATCAAAATCCACCGTACTATCGTCCTGGATAACTGCTTTTTTTTCTTGATGGAGACCCGTGCTTTTAAAGTAAAGTGGATTATACAGTGGTCGCTAATATCCTGTAGATGAGTTAAAGGAGAAGCTTGGTCAGGTGTAGTGGTAAGTATTAGGTCAAATTTGTTGGTGGAAGTGGGAGTAATGCGAGTGGGAAAGTCAACGAGCTGGGTCAAGTTAGTCGTGACAAAAATCCAAAGATTCCTTGCTTTCAGCTGAGCTATGCTTTAATGTAACCGAGTCACTTTCCCACATGATATCAGGCAAGTTGAAGTCGCCAAGAATGAACAAAGGTGATTTTGGATATCTGACGAACAGCTGATTGACAACATCGTGCAGGTCATTACAGATGGACAATGAGGCGGTTGGTGACCGGTAGCAAACACAAGATATTATTTAACGAAAATCAATGAGCGCACGCACGCACACTAGCTCAAGTGAAGATAGAACATGAATAACAAAAGAAGCAACATTATCGGCTATCGCCAGCAAGACTCCACCACCAGACCGGCAATCACGGTCACATCTGTAAAACTTGTAGCTTTTTTTCACAGTCTAAGATTTCTTTGTTTTTAACTTTTGCTGAAAGCCAAGTCTCCGTCTGACCAACAATGTCAGTGGAACAGGAATCAATAGCAGAAGACAGTTCGACGCGTTTACTCAGCACGCTCCGCACATTAGAAAAAAAAAAAAAAAAGAGACGTCTCCATGAGACAGATTGGCTTCATTTTCATTTTAGTTTCATTTAAATATCCTGCCGCCCGGTTCTTGGCCCATACCCCTCTGTGGATGAGTGCCATCCATCTGAGGTCATCAGCATCAGCATCAGACGGGCGTAGCTATGATGTGCTTGTAGTAACAGCACGTGAGGATACAGCGGTCGCATTGTCCTGTTTATGCAGGGCTCGTGGTGAGCGGATTTCGTTAACGCTGTCAGTTTCTTCGCAGTAAGCGTACATTTTTTTGTTCATGATTAATTTGTTAACTCGCAGCAAGTAAGATTACCCGGCTGCCTTTGCAAATTCTGTTAGTTTCCTCCTTGAGTTTCGTGTACTTCTGCAAAAATCTTCACCAGCTGATAGACCAGTTTCTTGGAACTGCTGTTGCTGTGCCAAGATAGCATATGGAGCCTTAGACGACGAAAGTTTGACGATAACTGGTCGAACCTATTTATCGGCGTAAGATCCAAACCTGTGCGCTCGGGAAACTTCAGAGTCAGAAATATGCATATTAGGGTGACGAGACAATACGTCACGAACAAGGCCTTCAGACTGAGCCCACGTCTCAGTAGGGCTGTCCGGTACACCAAAGAACAATAGGTTCTCTCGTCTGGACCTGTCTTCAAAATCATCCAGCCGGGCATTGAGCGCCTGGCCTTGCATCCTAACAGTTTCAGTGATTAGACGTGGTGTATCACTTACTCATGCAGAACCGTCAAATGATTCAACGAAAGCTTCAACCGCTGATAATCTTTCTGTTAGAAGAGCGACAGTCTGTGTTAATGCCTCCTGTTTTGTCTTTAGGTCGGCGAGGACTTCCATTAGCTCACCATGACGGTGATCACCTCTTTCAGACAGCTTAGCGATGGCACCTAGTATTTCTTTGTTAGTATTTGCGGGGCTGGGGTTTACCTCAACATCTCCGAAACACAGTAACAGCTTTGTGACAAGCACACATTCACATAGGCACTCAAATATGACACTTGGGCACGGTAGGAGCAGCAAACAGACGTTGTTGGTCCGCTTATGGTGCATTCAGACGACGGACCGAATCCGAATGTGGCGGGACGGACGGCGCGTCCCGTGACCTCACATGAGCGATTTCCCTCGTCCGCGACTCGTCCGTGCGGCTCGCGGACGGATGAACCGAACCTGTTTCTCACATCGGGATTCTGGCGGGAGAAAGCCGATACTTCAGTGGATCAGCTTGGGGTTTCTGGCAACCAGTACACTTTTCGTCTGCTCGCGGCATGTCCTTCATGGCTCGCGCACAGCTGCATTACTGGTCGGCGTCATCTACGCTTGAGCATGGTTTACTTAGTTTCCGGGGGCTTTGTTCTCAGGTGAATAAATACGCAGGAATTACTTTTGGTGGTTCGGGAAATGTCGCCGCCGTAGTTTAACACGCGAGTTTCTTAGCTGCCATGGCGATGAAATAATTTCACTTCGGCAACCGGTGCCGTGCCGCTTGTAAAAAAGGACGGGAGACACGTTTCCAAGTGCCACACGGGAGGGGGGGGGGCACTGTAGTTGAAAGAACATTTTGCCAGCAACTCCGTTTTCTCCTGAGAGAATAACACTCCTCGTCCGTTTCTCACCAGGCGACAGACATCGCAGCCAAGAATGTGCAGCCAATCGTCGCTTCTTGCGGGCATCCATGTTGAGTACTCTCAAACAGGTCTGCTGCCAGCGGGCGCAGGTGAGTGCCGAAGCTGCTGTAGAGGATAATCCGGCTGTTTTCTCCTAGGACACTGCCCGTCGTGTAGATGCGCCTGCAGGCGGATCATCTGCGCATTAGCCATCCGCGTCCATGACAAATCCAGATTCAGTTTACTCGGATTACTAACCTGCACAAAAACAAAATCGGATGTTTAGGCAATACTTTTTTGCAGACTAGTTGGTTCATACTTGAAAAATTGAATTGCTGCACAAACTTGAAGAAAAAAACAAGAGAGACAGGAAAGAGTGCAGACAGGAAAAACTGCACTCTTTCCTGTCTCTCTTGTTTTTTTCTTCAAGTTTGTGCAGCAATTCAATTTTTCAAGATGTTTAGGCGACCGCATCGTTGCCGCTCCACCGTGCCCACTGAAGGAACAGAGGAATTCCACGGTCTTTATATCCTCTCGCGTCGCTGTAGTCACCCACGGTGTTGTCGACCGGCTGACGATGGAAGGAATGCCGCCCTTTAAACAGGGTTGATGGCACAAGGGCGTATAAATGCAGATCGGGGCCGTCAGCAACACCGGTGAGGAGCAGTTGGTAACCTCTACATTCGCACGTTGTAGCCACGTTCCGAATCGGGCGACAAACGGCACAAAAAGCAAAATCGGATGTTTGAGCGACCGCATCGTTGCCGCTCCACCGTGCCCACAGAAGGAACAGAGGAATTCCGCGGTCTTTATATCCTCTCGCGTCGCTGTAGTCACCCACGGTGTTGTCGACCGGCTGACGATGGAAGGAATGCCGCCCTTGAAACAGGGTTGATGGCACAAAAGCGTATAAATGCAGATCGGGGCCGTCAGCAACACCGGTGAGGAGCAGTTGGTAACCTCTACATTCGCACGTTGTAGCCACGTTCCGAATCGGGCGACAAACGGCACAAAAAGCAAAATCGGATGTTTGAGCGACCGCATCGTTGCCGCTCCACCGTGCCCACAGAAGGAACAGAGGAATTCCGCGGTCTTTATATCCTCTCGCGTCGCTGTAGTCACCCACGGTGTTGTCGGCCGGCTGACGATGGAAGGAATGCCGCCCTTGAAACAGGGTTGATGGCACAAGGGCGTATAAATGCAGATCGGGGCCGTCAGCAACACCGGTGAGGAGCAGTTGGTAACCTCTAGATTCGCACGTTGTAGCCACGTTCCGAATCGGGCGACAAACGGCACAAAAAGCAAAATCGGATGTTTGAGCGACCGCATCGTTGCCGCTCCACCGTGCCCACAGAAGGAACAGAGGAATTCCGCGGTCTTTATATCCTCTCGCGTCGCTGTAGTCACCCACGGTGTTGTCGACCGGCTGACGATGGAAGGAATGCCGCCCTTGAAACAGGGTTGATGGCACAAGGGCGTATAAATGCAGATCGGGGCCGTCAGCAACACCGGTGAGGAGCAGTTGGTAACCTCTAGATTCGCACGTTGTAGCCACGTTCCGAATCGGGCGACAAACGGCACAAAAAGCAAAATCGGATGTTTGAGCGACCGCATCGTTGCCGCTCCACCGTGCCCACAGAAGGAACAGAGGAATTCTGCGGTCTTTATATCCTCTCGCGTCGCTGTAGTCACCCACGGTGTTGTCGACCGGCTGACGATGGAAGGAATGCCGCCCTTGAAACAGGGTTGATGGCACAAGGGCGTATAAATGCAGATCGGGGCCGTCAGCAACACCGGTGAGGAGCAGTTGGTAACCTCTACATTCGCACGTTGTAGCCACGTTCCGAATCGGGCGACAAACGGCACAAAAAGCAAAATCGGATGTTTGAGCGACCGCATCGTTGCCGCTCCACCGTGCCCACAGAAGGAACAGAGGAATTCCGCGGTCTTTATATCCTCTCGCGTCGCTGTAGTCACCCACGGTGTTGTCGACCGGCTGACGATGGAAGGAATGCCGCCCTTGAAACAGGGTTGATGGCACAAGGGCGTATAAATGCAGATCGGGGCCGTCAGCAACACCGGTGAGGAGCAGTTGGTAACCTCTACATTCGCACGTTGTAGCCACGTTCCGAATCGGGCGACAAACGGCACAAAAAGCAAAATCGGATGTTTGAGCGACCGCATCGTTGCCGCTCCACCGTGCCCACAGAAGGAACAGAGGAATTCCGCGGTCTTTATATCCTCTCGCGTCGCTGTAGTCACCCACGGTGTTGTCGACCGGCTGACGATGGAAGGAATGCCGCCCTTGAAACAGTGTTGATGGCACAAGGGTGTATAAATGCAGATCGGGGCCGTCAGCAACACCGGTGAGGAGCAGTTGGTAACCTCTAGATTCGCACGTTGTAGCCACGTTCCGAATCGGGTGACAAGCGGCACAAAAAGCAAAATCGGATGTTTGAGCGACCGCATCGTTGCCGCTCCACCGTGCCCAGACTTCAAATTTTCTCGCCCCCAGTTGGCAGGACGTCGGCAGGACGACCGTGAACGCTGGCGCTGCATGACAAGTATACTGACAGGATCAGGTCTGTGAGACACACGATAAGTAACTGAGAAAGTGGACGGGAATACCGTCTCGTACTAGTTCGTGGCGCGGAGACTCGAGTTCGTATCCCTCCCGTACTTGGTTGTCACTTTGCCACCAACTTATCACTTGATTTCACATGCATGCTACAATTCCTGTATGCCACTCTGCCTTTCATTTTATGATCTCTCCCTATAGACTAGTTAAGAAAAATTATTATTTGGACTTATTGTTTTGTTTGTTTTTGATCACCCGTTGGCTTCATACGGCAGTGGTAAACATAAATAGAGCAACCTCGTTTTAATAATGTCACGGTGTATGTGCTTACAGTGGGGCAGTCACATCAGTCACCTTGGAACACGCATAGTCGGTACAGCCTGTACGGTGGTGAAGTACGCTTCACACACGCACATACATACATACATACATACATACATACATATATACATATATACATATATACATATATACATACATACATACATACATACTGTCACGATGAGTCACAAGTACTGGGGGATATATTGAACGACCGGGTAGCTAGCTCTAGGACGATGCGTCAGTCGTGGCTCGCTCTCGAGCCGAGAAGAGACACGCAAATCTTCTTTCTTTCCTTCAGATGGTAGAGCCGCTCTTGCAGTCGACCCGCTACGTGTGGCTGGCATTATCCCCCCTTTCGAAAAGAAAAAAAAAGTCCCAAAAGGGGGAAAGAAAAGTACATAGCACCACCACGATGTTACGACATAGGCACGTGGAAAAAAAGAAATTGGAAATTCGGATAAAGTAAAAATAGAAATGAACGAGCGTGCCAATATAGGAAAAATCAGTGAACGAAGAAGCAAGTTTACAAAAATAAATAAATAACACAAAGAACGCTGTACGGCAAGAAAAAAGTTATGAACAACGCGCAATAAATGGTTTCATGCGCAACACATGAACGACATCCGACCTCGGTCGTGTCCTACTCCGTGCCTGCGATGTTGAGTCCGGAACCACTTCGTAGTTCACGTCACTGACGCGACGTAACACTTTATAAGGGCCAAAGTACCGGCTCAGTAACTTTTCACTAAGGCCACGGCGGCGGACGGGCGTCCACACCCAAACTTGGTCTCCGGGGTTGTAAAATACTTCACTGTGGCGGATGTTATAGCGACGTGCGTCTGCCTGCTGTTGCTCGCCGATGTGTAGTCGCGCGAGCTGCCGGGCTTCCTCAGCACGCTCTGCGAATTCATCGGCGTCAGTTGCCAACTCGTCTTCGTCTTGACACGGTAGCATAGAGTCCAGCATGGTCTGCACTTCGCGGCCGTACAGAAGCCGAAATGGCGTGAATCGCGTGGTCTCTTGCACGGCGGTATTATACGCGAAGGTCACGTAAGGTAAGATCCGGTCCCATGTTTTGTGCTGTACGTCGATGTACATTGAGATCATGTCTGCGATGGTCTTATTCAGTCGCTCGGTAAGTCCGTTGGTTTGCGGGTGGTACGCAGTTGTCTTTCGGTGTCTGGTGTTGCTCAGTTTGAAAACCTCGTCCATAAGCTGCGCCGTGAATGCCGTCCCTCTGTCCGTTATTATACTGGAAGGAGCACCGTGTCGTAACACGATGTGGCACATGAAAAATTGTGCTACCTCAGAAGCCGTGGCTCGTAAGATCGCCTGCGTCTCAGCGTAGCGTGTCAGATAGTCGGTCGCGACGATCACCCATTTGTTGCTGTCCGCAGATAGGGGGAATGGCCCGAGAATGTCCATGCCGACTTGGTCGAACGGCGTGCAGGGTGCTTCAATGGGCTGAAGCAAACCAGCTGGCTTAACAGATGGTTGCTTTCGACGCTGACATTCCCGACAGCTCTTGACGCACTTCTTGACGCTTGCCGAAAGTCCTGGCCAATAGTACCTCTCGCTCACTCTGGCAAGTGTCCGTGAGTAGCCCAGATGACCGGATGTGGGTTCGTCAAGGCAAGCGAAGAGGACGTCGTCTCGCATGTCTCGAGGAACCACCAGGAGGTAGGTACGGTTGTTCGAACGAGCGATCTTCTTGTACAGCAAACCCTCTCGAAGGCAGAACGACGGCAACGAGCGGGATAAATGACGTGGTATGATTGTGCCCTGGCCCTCTAAATGATCGATGATCGGACGAATCTCTGCGTCATCCCGCTGCAGTTTACTCAAGTCTGATGAGCTAATGGCACCCAGGAAGCCTTCGTCTTCCTCTGCTTCCTGACTGACGACATGAAGGGGTGCGCGTGACAGTGTGTCAGCGCCTTCATGCTTACGGCCGGACTTATGGACGATGGTGACGTCAAATTCCTGCAGCCGCAAGCTCCACCGTGCTAGCCGTCCTGAAGGGTCGCGCAGGCTTGCCAACCAGCAGAGGGCATGATGGTCCGTCACTACCTTGAAGGGACGACCATAAAGGTACGGGCGAAACTTGGTGATTGCCCACACGACTGCGAGGCACTCTTTCTCCTTAGTGGAATAATTCGCCTCGGCACGGGATAGAGAGCGGCTGGCGTAGGCTATCACCCTTTCGATGTCGTCTTGACGCTGAACGAGCACTGCACCAAGCCCAACGTTACTAGCGTCAGTATGGACCTCCGTGTCAGCATCATCGTCGAAATGAGCGAGAACGGGTGCTGATTGCATGCGCTGTCGCAGTTCATCAAAAGCTGCTTGTTGCTCGTTTTCCCAGACAAACGGCGTGTCGTCCCTTGTGAGACGAGTCAGAGGTTCTGCTATCTGTGAAAAGCCATGAATGAACCAGCGATAGTAGGCGCACAAACCAAGGAAGCGCTGGACGGCTTTCTTATCGACAGGAGCTGGTAATTCGGCAACAGCGGCAAGCTTGTCTGGATCGGGCCGGACTCCTTCAGCGCAGACTACATGTCCAAGAAATTGCAGTTCTTCATAGCCGAAGTGGCACTTCTGTGGCTTTAGAGTGAGGTCCGCCGATCGGATAGCCTCCAGCACGCTGCGCAGGCGCTGTAGGTGCTGCTCGAACGATGCAGAGAAGACGAAGGCTTCCTGGGGGGGTCTGCAGCATCCGTGAAACTACCCAGCACCTCCACCAGTTTGTCACGATGAGTCACAAGTACTGGGAGATATATTGAACGACCGGGTAGCTAGCTCTAGGACGATGCGTCAGTCGTGGCTGGCTCTCGAGCCGAGAAGAGACACGCAAATCTTCTTTCTTTCTTTCAGATGGTAGAGCCGCTCTTGCAGTCGACCCACTACGTGTGGGTGGCAATACATACATACATACATACATACATACATACATACATACATACATACATACATACATACATACATACATACATACATACATACATACATACATACATACATACATACATACATACATACATACATACATACATACATACATACAACCATTACTACTAACATCCGCTATACTTCCCTTGACATCATTTTCTGTTCGTTCTCAATAATACTGTGACTAAGAAAAGGAGCCCTGAATTTACACTTACTTCTTTTATATGTTGTGGTAATTTAGTATACCCATCATTATTACCATAACTGTAGTGTACATTACCACCATCATGATACATTAATCGTGCTTCCTTATCGTCGTCGCGTATGAGCATCATCATTTTGGGCTCATCGTAGCTGTTGTGTCAAATTAAGGCCACAAAACCAAGACCTCGTACGTGGTGAAGGTGCTGGGTTGGCAAGAACACACGTATGTACAGATAGATATACACGCATACATACGTCTATTCGCTCTCTGTATTTTCTTCTCTTTACAATGGCCCATGTCGCCAGGATATGATATATGATCACTTTATAGTCTCAATACATACAAGCTCACAGAGACGTGTCATTTGCTAATTAGCTGTGTGCTTTTACGTGAGCGTGCCCTGTCTTCATTTCTGTTTAGCCTGCAGTCTTTTAGCATATAAAGCTTGCGACACACCACATACTTTGTTTGCGAAGACGCGCCCACAATACGACTGCGAGTTTCGTCAGGGTCAGACAAGCGATCGCTCATGTGTACATCGCTCGTTTCTATTCTGGGAACCAGCGATTGATGTGGTGCTGTTTAACTATTATAACGCGTCGGAAGAGAATATGAACGTATATATGTGCCGTGCGATATTGAAGGTGAGCAGACGAATCTTTCGCAATAGAGGTGAGCCATTTTGTTTCTGTTCATGCTTAGTGAACTGGTTAATCTCTGAAATTATTATAACCATAGTTTCTGTGAGATTTACGTTGCTCTCAACAAAAGCTAGAATGCGGGCCAGGCACTTGAACGTTAACAAAGAAACGCAGGTAGTTAAGACATGCAACCAGCGATTGAACGAAAATTGTTAAGTCCAGCAAACTGGAAGGTGGTGGTGTGGATTAGAGAGCAAGTAACCTTAGCCTACGTTAAGTACACTCTGGATCACGCCCCAATTAAAATTCTAGATAGAGTCGGGAACGTGGATGTAGCCAGCATGTAACCAAGACTTGATTAGGAGAGTAGTGAATGGTTTATGGATGTCGTGCTATAGAAATATTTTTACACGTATTTAGGGAGTACATAACTGATATTGTGCAAGGCACTCAAGGAGTGCAGCTAAATCATTTAAAAGTGAGTAGTCTTTGTTATCGTTGACGCTTATTAGAGTGATTAATTTTCACCATCCCTGTAATTGCTGTTACTGAAAAAAGTGTTCACCATGTAATCACGTGGTAACACGGGTATAGGCGATATTCAATAGTTAGCGGCCATGGATGTTGTGCTCTAGGTCAATCTTATGTGTTTGAAGAAAACGAAATGTATATACACTGCAAGATGAACTGGTTGGGCTTCTTCCTCTCTTCGCTCGTTTTGCAACAAGGACGAAACAATTGAACGTTATTTCATATCATGTAACTGCTTCAATGTACCGAGGAGGAACATTCTGAAAGCAGTTCATGATCGAATGAAATTGGATTTTGTTATTTCAAATATCCTATCTTTCGTGGCCTCATTAGTTAATTATCACCAGAATCTAAGTCCCCGGTAGTTTTTTAAAATTAATGCTGGTGGCTTTGATATCAAGCATCATTGATTTCTAACTATTCTGTACTTCATTAGTCATCTTATGTTATCACTTTCATTTATAAATTATTAGTTGGCGAATCCTTCAGGCTGGGTTTGAGTCTGACATACTAGTCGTCGTCGTCGTCGTCGTAATCATCATTATCAATCATCATCATCATCATCATCATAACCTTAAACAAGGTAAACGAATTTGTCAAATGAGAAACGTAGTTTTTCTCGTGGAAGCTTAATAACTATGTATTCATGCAGTCACTGTAATTAGAAAAAAAAACGCACATCTATTGCTGTATGCCAGGTCTATAAAAATATAGGCAGCGACGTGGGTCGCTGGAACATTTGATTTTAGGCTTGAACATTGCTAGAGCACCGAATATGATGAAAAAGAAACCGAACTCTACGAAGCACGGCAATCGTTCCTATAGCCTCGGAATAATCCTTCCGATTTTTCAGTAGGGGTGTGCGAATATTTGAAATGTCAAATGAAGAATCGAATAGTGTTCTATTCGGCTCGATACTCGAATAAAACAGTGTATAGTAAGAAACACAATGTATCTTTCTAGTGACAAGCCCCAACGAAATAACCTCGAATTCACCGAATGTTGGAAGAAGGAAGGTTAACGTTGCCATCATTGAATGACGAAGATGCGTTCAGTGCGTATTGAATGATTGTGTTGTCCGCAATCTCCTGACGCCATAGCTCTCGCCGATCGTTACCCCGTCCTCAGACTCCTTCGACGGTGTCCCCAATCTTTCCTAACTCTTCTCTCTTCTCTCTGTCGCTCCTGTGTGGCAAGTGCTTTCTCTTTTTTGCCTTTCTACTATTATTTTTGCCCCGCCACGGTGGTCTAGTGGCTAAGGTACTCGGCTGCTGACCCGCAGGTTGTGGCATCGAATCCCGGCTGCGGCGGCAGCATTTCTGATGGAGGCGGAAATGTTGTAGGCACGTGTGCTCAGATTTGGGCGCACGTTAAAGAACCCCAGGTGGTCGAAATTTCCGGAGCCCTCCACTATGGCGTCACTCATAAACATATGGTGGTGTTGGGACGTCAAACCCCACATATCGATCAATCAACTATTATTTACATTTCTTCTCTCATCCGCTACAAGTAGCTTAGCCGTGTCACCAGATTAGGCAGACAGGAATTATCTACATTTTCCTTTCCATCAATAAAAACAATTACTACTACTTTGCCGGGACTATCGACGCCATCTTAAAAGCAATAGCTGCACTACCTGAAACACACACACACGCACACGCGCACGCACACGTGCACGCACGCACGCGCGCACACACGCATGCACGCATGCACATACATACATACATACATACATACATACATACATACATACATACATACATACATACATACATACATACATACATACATACATACATACATACATACATACATACATACATACATACATTCGCACGCACAGACCAGCGCAGACTTGGTACTAACATTTGTCGCACACGGTCAAGTTCATTCCGAGGAAACCATCACCTAGCATGCGCTTTCCAGAAAGGTATCACAAAAAACTCTTTAAAAAACTATGAGACGTCGTCTTAACAGCGCTCATCGATAAACCTGGTCTTTATGCTATGCGAAAGGCCGATAATTCACTGACGCATTCAGTATCGGTTTTTTATAGCACAGATATGACATTTATCGATGAACGTTGTTAAAATGACGTCTTATTATTTTAACGCGAGAGCGTTGAAGAGCTTATTTCGCAGAAATTGTCGCGTCGGCGCCTGCGTGGGTGTCGCTAGTTGTGAGCGAAAAATCATCTTGCGCGTGACTGAAAAAAAATGAAAAAAGATGCAGATAAAATAATAATAATAAAGGTTTGTGGGTCCGAGTGAGGATCGAACCCAGACCGTTTGCGTGGCAGGCAGGTGTATCATTGCAGCATATTTTTTTGTCGTAATTATTTTTGCAACACTTGTATGGTATGTACTTACCGTGTGCATCTTCTGGAGTGGTTTTGGTGTGGGCAATCATATATTAGCCGAACTTCATCCATTTTTATGTTATATAGCCACGCACCTGCTTTTAGGTACCGTGAAGAATAACTTTTATGCTTTACAAACACATGTGTCTAGCACCTAGGCTTCACAATACAGTATATATTAGTATTATTGCATGTAACAAGCGTACATTGCCATCGGGCGTCAGAACGTGTGAATATGATAACGAATTCATAGCTTAAAGCCAGCCACCCATTACAAAAGGCACGCACTTTACTGCGTGTATTCCCTTAAGGGATGTTCCACGCGCTTCCCGCACAGCCGCAACGCACGCTCCGGGACCCCTACCGCACGCAAGCGGGGGACAAATAACCCAATTGGCGACGCTGGGGAGGGTGAAAGAGCGTCGCTAATTGGCTTATTTGTCCCCGCTTACGTGTGGTCGGGGTCATGGCACGTGCATTGCGGCTGTGCGGGAAGCGCGTAGAACAACCCTAAAGGCTAGTTGACTCTGAAGGCAGGGTGGCCGAAGTGGTTAGGTGGCAACGCGGAAAGCGGAAAAAACCTCCTCTCCAGGCGGCAAGGGCAATCGCTTTCGGAGCATTTTTTTTCGCCTGCCGAGGCTCGCCGCTTTGCCACAGCCAAATCACAATGGCATGCAGTGGAGACGCGGTGGTGGCGCGCGTGTGCGCTTGGGAGAAGCATTGCCACGTCATAGCGACACGCGCGCAAAAGCGCCAGATGCCGGCCTGTTCTGCCGCGCGGCAAGTTGAAAGAGGGATGCAGTCTGAACAGGTGCATGTACTCACCGCCTCGTCGCTTCGTAAAAGCCCTCTTGCCCGCTTTGCCGCGCCGCCTTCGGTGTGAACCAGCCTCAAGACTACATAGCGGGTGCATAGCAAGTTCAGAAAGACTTTATGGTTAAAGCATGCTACCCATTACACAGAATGCCGCCGTATGTGAAAGCTTCACTGAGACGTACAAGCCACTTTATCTTTATCCAATACACTGTACACTTCTCGAGTAAAATGATACAATAAAAAGTACGCACTAAGGAGATGAAGTACGCACCGAGGGACAGGGTATCGCTATCGCGTTCAGTTCATAAAGGGCCAGTTAACAGCACTCAGGTCCAATCATTTTAATGAAGAGAAATATGTGAACATTTAGTAGGAGAACACGCTGCCGCAAGAATTTTGCGAATGCGTGCTATAATAAGGAAGTTACAAGGGTTATAACATCCATTCCAGACAGTTTCAAATTTTCGTGCGGCCGCTCACCACCCTTCTCCGTGAAGCAGTAGCCCGTCGTCCTGACTCCGCCCACTTTGGCAACGCTGTCGACGTCCGTGATTCGTCATCGGTGCGTAAACAACTACCGAGGGGGCTTTTACTTTGCATGAGCACGTGTCATAGTGACGCGGGCACAAAATGGACTGAGGAGTACTTTTCCCCTCGCAGTTCAATAGTAAGATGCCTCTTTATCTTGGAGGATTTCATTCTGGCACTACCGCTTCTCTCGAAGTCTCGGGTACGGTACCATATCTCGGGCTCTACAATACAGCAGAGGGCAGCACAGAAACATGAAAACGTGGACTGTGCGGCTGAAACTGCATCGCTGCGGGGCCAAGCCACCGTTTCGTAGAGCAAAGAACCAAACAACGAGCTCAGTGGTGCGTTTAACGTTGCCCATGGGGCAAGCTTTCGCCATAGTGCGCTTACGTAAAGGATTGTTGAGGCGAGGGAAAGAGGTGCGGAATTCTTTTAGATGCGGAGCATCTCTTTGATTAGCCTGTGTAACGCTGTCCCTCCGTACGAACGCACCGCAAGTGTTGGCGCAGCGCCAAATAGGTCACGCCACTGCTGTGCGTCTACGTCACACTCCCCTTGCAGTGCCAGCTGACGTCACTCTCTCCTTCGCCTGCCGCGCGCTCGCCCCGGCGCCCGCATCTGCCGCCTCGTTCGTTCGCCCGCAACACCTGCCGCGACCGCCGCTTACTACACCACCGACTCCGGCCGATTCGTCCGTTCACACGTAATAAACCTGACGTGCGCCTAACGTATTCGTTGAAACATGCCTGTACATGTCACCTACAAGACCTACGCCAGCCGTCGCTTCAAAGAAATCTTCCAACGCTCACTGCAGCCCCCGTGTTAGCACCGTTAAACCCGTGACACCACCCACGCGCAACGCTGCTGCTTCGCATCCCATCAGGGTTACCTTCGGGGTGATAGCCCAAGTTTTTTCGAAATGGAGTGTCTGCATGGCACACAGCGCTGCAATATTTAGCCGGAAAAAAAAAAGAGTCTGAGCCTATTTACTGGCCCTTTAAGCGATCGAAGCTTAAGGATAACCAGTTTTTAGGCTCTTTGCGATGATGTTTTTTTTTTCTGAGACGCTCATGCTTGCTGATAGAATCTGCAAAATCTCAATAAAAACGGTGTTACAGCATATCCAAGGAGTGAATGATGATGAGTGGGGCGGAGCGTTCGGCCATGCGTTCGTCCGGATGGGCGCTTTGCCCCACTCATCATCATTAACTTCGTGAATGTGCTGTGATGTCTTTTTTTGCTTAAAACTTAAGTGTTGACAAAGCGATGGAGTCATCGATTCACTAGCTACATAATTGCATTCATGGTGATGTTGACTCATGAATACTTTTTCATATATATAAGCAAGTTTTATTTAAAAGCCATTGGTATTGGCAAAGTACCACCTTGAATACTGTAGTCAATGCTGCATTTCAACTTGCAGTTAAAAAAATTGCTAAGGCTCCAGTTGTTTCCACATACGAGCTTGCCTGAATTTACATATTTGCAGTATATTTTCTTGGTTAGAAGTTTTCTTAGTGTTCTTTTGGCAAAGCTTGTGAATACTGGATTCAAATAGAAAGGATGTGGTATTCTTGGGCCATTTCGAAGATTGTTTCTTAAGTCCACCTCGGTGGATCAGTGGCTACGGCGCTCGCCTGCTGACACGCCCGATGGTCGCGGGTTCGATTCCGACCATGGTGGTCGCATTTCAATGGAGGCGAAGTGGTTGAAGCCCGTCTACTCTGCAAAGTCAGTGCAGGTTAAAGAACATCAGTTGGTGGAAATTTCCAAAACCCTCCGCCAAGACGTCTCTCACAATCATATAGCGGTTTTTGGATGTAAAAAACCCAGATATTAATTAATTAAAATCATGGCATAGACATTCTATTGCTGCTTTGATAATAGTTACCTTGCTATTCGAAAGTGTTCGAGCAGTATTTGAGTCACTTCTAAAATTTGCTATTCGCACAACCCTAGTTATGAGTGGCCGCGCCTGATATGTGTGCGTTAAGTTTTAATATTTCGTCGTCATCCCGAGCGCTCTCTTGAATTCTTTACTTTATTAACATATGCGGCTGAAATGTCGAAAGTTACGGGCCGCGTGGAGCAATAGAACCAGAAATAATGAGCGTAACACTAAGGTGTACGATGACAGCTGTGGAAATTGGAGAGTGATCGGGTGCAGCAGTGGTGTTGTAGTTGTCATTGAGAGAGAGAGTAAAACAATGGAGATACGTACATCATGCTTAGGCTGAATTATCTGACGTCATGCATCGACATAGGGAACATAATATAGGTACCATTATAAATTGACAATAGGGGTCAAGAGAAGGGCAGTCAAGGATGGCAGAGAACACGGAGGGTGTGAATAATTAGGAAGGAGAAGGAAGGGAAAAATGACAGGCAGGGGGGTCAACCAGACACGCGCGTTCTATTCGCTACCCTGCACTGGGGGAGGGGGGAGGGGGTTAACAAAAAGAAAACATCATCGAGGTGCATATGCCCCGATCCATTGGAAGCTTACACGCGACTGCTTAATCCGGTCGATCAAAAAAAAATTCTAGCAACGCCCGCGTCGTTTGATGGCCTGCGACACGTACAGTCACTATCCGAGAATCTTTTTTTTCCCCGGAAAAAGTTATATCATCTATATAGTTTGTTCAGCGTTACGTGTAGCACGCTGCGTTCACTCGCAGAAACACAGTAGAGGTTCTATTCTCTCGTCACTATCGCACGAGTCACATATGGAGGTATATGCCGTTCCTATGCCAACATGTAATACGCTTTCATGAAAGCTATATACTCCCAACCACAGGTGGCACAGTAAAGTTGCGTCCTGTCACAAGAGGTCCGATAGAACTCGAAGCATCCTCGATGGGTTCGATTTATGTAGGCGGCGGTTCTCGATGCTGGGATCACTAAGCCAAGTTTCCGACGTTGTGTCAGCGAACGAGTGAAAACCCCTTGCAGCGTTCGTTCTCGGGAAGGGTATTAGGGCTGTGTGGGTTTGAGTGGTTGTTGAGAAAGAGAAAGGAAGAGAAAAGTGAGCCCTGTTATTGTCTGCTTCAGTGAGCGACACCGCCACAGTAGCTCACAAGGGATGGGGGTGAGGAGGGATAAAAAGGGTAGGAGTAAAGGTGTAGAAAAGAGGAAGAAGAAGCAACAACAAACTGAGGGGATAGGAGAGACAGGAAAGATGGAAGCACGGTCTCTGGAGTCCGAGGACGGGGTACACTTGCGAGAGATGTTGTCGGCGTCTGTAGATGGTGTAGAGCAGGTCCAGTAAGTCAGAGCTGCACTGTCGTCGTGTGGGTGTTCTCGTGGGTGGACCGGGCAGAAAGGTTGCAAGCTTGAGACGGGGTCAGCTGTTGTTGATACGTACGCCTTTGGATTGCAGTGGAAGTAAACAACGCCTGATAACGAGAACGATGATGATTATCGGCCATGGCACACGTATTTCGGCTAGCCCAACATGTGATAGTTTAACACGTGCACCTCTGTATGGCTGCTAAGAAGGAGGTGCAAAAAGGAGAATAACCCAGAGAGAATCGAATCAGGTTTTTATTTGGGCACCACCGGATTTATTTAGAAGACGAAGTTTTTTCATAACAGAGGGAGAATGGCTCAGGCTAGCAAATGTATATCGACACACGCCGGTGCTAGCCGCAATTAGCGGTGCTTTAGTTTTATTTCACCAAATTCTTCCATAATTAACCAGCTCTAGCCGACAAAATGACGTGAGAAGGGCCAAAGTGCTCACGTTCACCACTAACGTATCGCAGGTTTGAATTAAGGTAGGAAATGAAAACAGCCAAATCTAGCCATTGCTAGCAAGTGCTGTTGTAGTATGCAAACAAATAAAGAAGGCAAGGAAACCCACGCTCGCCGTCTAACTCGCCAATACAATTACTTTTATCGAAGGTGCCCAGCATTGTTAATAAATTTCTCTAAAAGTTTTGGCCAACTCACCTTTGTTGTATATGTGTGTGTCTTTTTTTTTTGGTCGCAGTACATGCTGTAACAAGAGGAAGTTGCCTTCGCAACTGCTGCAACAAGAGGAAGTGACGCAACAAAATGCGCCACGTTAAAGCTTTCTTCCTTGCCATCGCCGTTTTGTTTGCAACGCACACAGTCACGACATACGCTGCCGCGAAGGCGAGCGACTTCGTAAGTGCGCTATATTTTTTTCCATGGGCTTCGTGATACATTTGTGTCACATGCACCCTTGCAACGACAGTATGATTTAGTGACGGTAAAAAGAGAGCGCGTGATCTCTGATCAAAAACACAAGGGAAACACACACGCACACACACTTCATTTTAAAAAAAGACACTTTTTTCCGGCTTGCAATAAACGCTCGCACGATTGTTTGTTTTTGCAGACAGCCGAGGCGAATTTTCGCTCCGTTTATAAACACAAGCATTTGATGACTTACGGTTCTGTCCACCAATGCGGATTAGTGGACAAGGGCTTTAGAAAATAGCCCGCTGATTTTCTACAACTTCCTTCCCTTATTTGGCAAAATATATTCAAATAAATGTTGTTTTGAGCCACATAAAAATTTTAAAACATATCCTTGTTCTTTACGCACGTTATTTTTATCAGATAAACGAAAGAGAGACTTTCCTTACTCTTGAAATTAACTTGAAAATGTGCTGTCAGTTTCGACGTTAGGAGCTGGTAAATGAGGTGGCCGGAAGTTTTTTTGGAGCACAACGCTTGCAACCTTGAAACCGTCTGTAGTTTGTGAAACAGACGAGTTGATTCCTGGCAGCCTAGCCCCGGGTACAACCGTCGGGCAAATAAAGTTTGTTTAACTTAACATGCACTAAACATTGCAAGCAAAGGTCAAGCTATCTGATCGCTTATTTCAGAGTGCTTGCCAATTTTTCTGACCGAATCCCGCTTTGATGCGCCTTCATTCAAATTCTGTCACTTCCATGTTACGTTGACATATTCCTATGTTCCACCGCTCCTGGCGCGCAGCAGATGCCATCAGTTTCAATTTAGCCCGTGAAGTTCGATGGTGAATATCTTAAAATACGTGTAAATTTTGCGCGATTGCTAAAAAAATTAAGTAGGCCATAAATTGGCAGGCACTACAACTTTGTTATATCAACACTTGTATTCAAGTCAGAAATAATAAGTTAACAATTTTTTAAAAATTATTCGCGACAGTGTGGTACTAACTGCGACAAAGTAATTCCGCATGAACGTTGAGCTCGCGTGCGAGAACTGCTGGAGCCTTACTGTCATAGGACTCTTATTTGAAAAAAAAAAAAATCTGTACCGATTTAAAAGCACCCTCTACATATGTCGATCTTTTATATACGCGTTAAATGAGTGTTACTTCTTTTTCGTATTATTTCACATACGCTGTCCTGGCAGATAGGTGCAATTATTAAACAATTTACATAGAAGTAGTTTGTTGATTTTCGCGTGAAAATATTTGAAACTTACATCACAAACATGACCAGCTGCCAGTTAATTTTTACTCTTCTTTATCTGTAACCCTTTCTGAAAAAAAAAAAAGCATCTCCAGAGGCAAGGTTTTATTTATGTACATGCGAGAGGTGGTGGCGCTGCTTTTGCAGTCCTGAGTTTAGTCCTTTTATTTTCGAGGCTCTGCAATTTTAAAAGCTGAATTAATGCAGGATTATCCGAATGCCAGACCTGATGAAACAAATGGTAAATAGATTCGTTCTGAACTTAGTAAAATTACAGCGAAAATTCGGTGTCAACTCCGACAACCGTGTGGATTGTCTCTGGAAAGGAAAGAACGTTGATCGTTTTTCCAGCAACGCGACCTTGACAAGCGTCTGATTTTATGTACTTTATAGCGAGTTGTAAACACGCATTTACGTGTTTAAAAAAAAAACATGGCGGATGCACTCTAAGATTGACTGTTTTTGTTTTAGGTTGACTGGGGAAATGAAAGCGGCGATCAGTGCGATAGTTCGCAGAACTGCCATTCACTGGAAACGATGTGTTGTGTAAGCACCGACGGCCCCAAACACTGTCAACCACTGGCTCAGATTGGTAAACGTTGCTCACTGAATGAGCCTTATAAAACATACTGCCCTTGTGCACAACGTAAGTTGCAATGTATATAAAATGTCAAATCATTAGATTTTCTCAATCCCCATGGGTAATGTAAGCTACGCAATGCGCAGCGACATGAAACGAAAAAATGTTCGGCGTAATATTGAAGAAAGCCCAGGAACACTTTTCCAAGCGATAATCTATTGACCTTATACGTCTGTGTTTATTGGCTCACGAACCGAGCGCCGCGAAAACCTTTACGATCCGTAAAATCTGAGTGTAGTTGCAGATATTGCTAGCTTGCTTTAAAGGAATGTAGCATGCCTAAACAGACGCGAAAGTTTTCAGTTGCTGTATTTCTGCTCGAAATGAAAGGCAAAAAGTCTTCGACAGCTTTGAATGCGCACTGTAAACTGTGACTGCAGCTTAAAAAAAAAGTAATCATACAAAGTGTTCTCAAAGCTAGTTTTGGTTCCTACGGTACCTTAACGTCACGACAGGAAATGAGCTTCTCGCTACGAGCTCGCTCAAAATCTCGTGACGTTTCCACAGCAGCTGCGCACCGCAACTCCGTTGGTGACGCAAAGCGGTCATTTCGAATGTTTTGGGGACGCACGAGTGGCCATGTTTTGGTAGCTTACGTCATCAGAACTTAGCAGACTGGCGTGATATTATCGGAATTGGTATTGTAGTCTAACTTCAAGTTTGAGACAATGTCAGTAGGTGCGCCATGTTAGAAATTGCTTGAATATAAAAAGAAAGTATCTTATCAGCATTTTCTGAGGTTCAAGCTTGCTCAGAGCCATCTCTACACACAGGAGACTTGTATGGTAGCGTACGCGTGAACTGACCTCCGAGAAATGGTGTCAGTACCCTTTTAACTGCTTTCTCTCCCTTTTCGTATTATTGAGCACGCTGATCACTACTTCTTACTACCGACGATAAGAGAACAATTAAGTGCTCAGATGACATTGAGATTGTAGCGGCGAGAGAAGAGGAGACGTGATATGACGTCGAAGGCGGCCGATGGGGCCGAGCCGATCTCGCCACTTTATTGCAGGCCTGAAGCGGAGCCACGTCGGCTACCAGCGTCCAAACCGCCAGGCCAGAAGCTCGTTCTAATTCTCGCGCAGCCCGAGCTCCCGCCAGCAGCGCGAGAGACGCGGCGCGGTGATGGAAAAAATGACGATGGTGATGATGGCGCTAGAAGATGTTTGATTGCATAACGTGGCACCACAAAGCACCGAGACCAGATTGATTAGCGTAACATGGGAGATGCATGGACTATGCCTCCTTGCAGGAGGCATATAGTCAAGCTGATTAAGAATATAATGCCAGTAAATATATGTTCGAAATAAGGCAGCGGTCACCGGTAATAACGCGTGATTACGAGTTAATTACAAATCATGTGGCTGCCGCGAAGCCGGACCCACCTAGCTTTCTCCAATCATCCTTATTTTTTTTCACTACATATTTTCGCTGTCTTTTACGTCATTTGTAGACTCTCCGTAACAGCACGAATTACGTTTTCTTAACGAGCCCAAACGTGTGAACGAAGAATTTACAAAGACGACCAAGAAAATTTCGTGTGCTGTCATGATAATTTTCCCCTAACGAAACTTGTATAAGTCCCTTTGGGTAAAGTGTATATATATATATATATATATATATATATATATATATACATTACCCAAAGCAACTTATACAAGTTTCGTTAGAGAGAAAATTATCATGACAGCACAAGATATATATATATATATATATATATATATATATATATATATATATAGTATGTGTGTGTGTAAGACCAGATTTCGTTCAACAAGTATTGGCTGGACTCTAAACTGTTGTGTCGTATCCCTAACAAAAACGGAGCTGCTTGAGAATTGAGAGGAGAAAAACTGTGGTGAACCTTATGCGACTAAATTCGCCGTTCGTCTTTTTAATAACTGTTTTTGCCAATGATTAGCGAAATTGCTTTTTGCCAATTCGCTAATGATCTGTATAGGAGAACGTCTGGCTGAGTATGACTCATGAGAACAAGATGGCTTGGCATTCAGCAAGCGCTTAAGCTTTGACTGGGTGGCTAAATGATGTGACATACACCCAGGCAATGCTCTACGATCTTTATCCTTTCCACTTTGGACTTGGACGGCTTTTGCTGTCCCATAGCAGAGTACCAAGTACTCTCAATTGTTAAACACTGTTCCTAAACACATTCTAAGAAAGAATATCGTTTTTAATATTGTGCATTCTTTCACGTTGTTTCTCGCAGCACATACGTGTGTTCACAAAGGAGACGGGATCAACATATGCGTGGCTCCTGGCAAAAGAAAATAAATTTCACCGAATTTCACACAGCACAGCGAGTCCGTTGAAGTCTTTGGTAAATTACAGCTGAGTCAATGCATGTAGCACACGTTACGAAACATATCGATTTGTGGCCGCGAAAGAACCAAGTTTGAAGCGCCGGCTTACCCTTCGGCCACCGCTCCCACGATCGCGCACACCAGAGGAGAAGAAAGGACATATAGGAACAGTTGAGAAAAACATAAAGGACACGATCGCGAAGCGCGGCCTCGGAGCTTCGAAACTGCTGAAAGCACGTGCCTACCGAGGCTGGGTTCCCGACGCAACGACGTAACAGCAAGCTAGCTTAATTGATTGATATGTGGGGTTTAACGTCCCAAAACCACCATATGATTACGAGAGACGCCATAGTGGGGGGCTCCGGAAATCTAGACCAACTTGGGCTCTTTAATGTGCCCCCAAATCTGAGCGCACGTGCCTACAACATTTCCGCCTCCATCGGAAATGCAGCCACCACAGCCGGGATTCGATCCCGTGACCTGCGGGTCAGCAGCCGAGTGCCTCAGCCACTAGACCACCGCGGCGGGCAACAGCAAGCCGGCGACGAAGACCAATGAGCAAAATATCAACGCCAGCCGGAGAGGCCAAAAATTAGACAGTGTGTAAATTCCAAAGTGTGTTCGCCGAAAGCCTGTGGTTATACTACTGACTTCACCATATCTTTTTAAATACGAAGTATTTCGTAACGAACTTCAGCGACTTTGACCGTATCCATTTGTCTAACCAGCTATACGTCTTTGTGCTATCCGGACCGTATCGTGAATTAGACCTATACCACTTTTTTTTTTGGCATAACATGAGTGACCTACCCTGACGAACATAAATGACCGGTCCTATAATGAAAATCTATAAGCGTCATATGGTTTACATGCCCCGTCTGTGATCCCCTAGTGGCCGTTTCGTTCACCTGATATGGAACAAAACTTGTATTACGAGACATTTCTGCATGACTAACATAAATGCCAGGTGGTAATGTGAAAACCGTGATGCGTAATCTATATGTATACCATCACGCATATCCCATGCTCATAGTGGGTTCGTGGCTCTTTAGCTAGCTTGAAATGTTCCAAACTTGGTACTGGATGGGCGACGGGACTGTAGAACGAACATAAATTACATAAGGTAACATGACGATCATATCATGTACAGCACGACTTACATGTACGGCATGATTTACTTGCCAACCTCATCGTGCCCTCATGTCCGGTTCGCCAACTTGATATGCAGGAAGACTGCTGTGACGTGGCGTGACTGTATGACGAACATAAATGACAGATGGCGAAATTAAACTCGTGACATCCATGTCATGTGTAACATGGTGTACGCCACGCACATGGTGCACTCATGGCCGTTTCGCTAGCTTTATACCGTCACGACCAGCGCCTATATTGGCCGACGAGGGAGCGGCGTTCTTTCTTCGTCAAAGAAGTCGCCAAAGGGCTGCCGGCCCGATGTCCGCCGTGTATTGTCCTTACTAGCCGGAAGGCGAGGCCGCCGTGCCGTCAGATTCCATAAACAGTTCCCCGAGACGACAGCAACGGTTTCCGCGGACGTAGCATCTTCCTTGGAAGAGTCTGCGGCGTCAGCCCCGCCGAGAAGGTGATTCTTAAGAGAGAAAGAAAGAGAAAAGTGAGCCCCGTAACTGTCTGCTTCAGTGAGCGACACCTCAACAGTAGCTCACAAGGAATGGGGAAGAGGAGGGATAAAAGGGGAAGGAGTAAAGGTGTAGAAAAGAGGAAGAGACGTGAGGTGGTAAGCCAGAAGGAGCGACAACAAACTGAGGGGATAGGAGAGATAGGAAAGATGGAAACACGGTCACAGGAGTCCGAGCACGGGGCACCACTTGCGAGAGCTCTTGTCGGCGTGAGGAGATGGCGTATAGGGCAAGTCCAGTCAGTCAGGGCTACACTGTCGTCGAAGGTCGTCGGCGTCAGGAGGTGACGTAGGGTGAGCCCAGTCGGCCAGAGCTACGCTGACGCCGGAGATCGCGAGGGCGCAACCGGTCGGCACGGAATCCAGCAAGCGAGCCTCAGCCCCACCGACAATTCGCCCCGCTAATTGAGCGGTGGTTCGGCGTACCTTTTGAGCTTTCGTGCGACGGATCTTTTGATGCACCCTGTCGTGTGAGTGTGGGAACCCTCACCCAGCGGCACTCACACGAGAAGGAAGAGCCACGTTGGTATACCACAATGCAGTGCGGTGACCACGCCCCAATAGTGCACATTCACTTGGGCGGGTGTGGGCGTCACCCTCGGAAGTTGTATGTGTGACACGTGATTGGACATATGATTGGATAGGTGTCTGGGGAGAACGCGTACTCTTTATAATGAGCCACCCGGCTCATTCGAGATGGCTCGCTATGTACACAATGCAAATAAACCCTCTGCTTAAGTTCACCTTCCTCCAGCTTCGAGATCGTTCTTCCGAAGTCGCTGGTGGCCCAAAGGCCAGTCGCAACAATACACACAATAATTGGCATTGCATGACATGGCTGTTTGACAAATGTACATGGCAGGTGGTAACATAAAAATCGTGGCATTCATGTCATGTTGAGCATTACTTGCATGTGCACCATCATAGTGGGGTCGGGGCCGTTTCATTAGCTTGATACATAACAAAATTGTTACTGTGCGAAGTAATTGTATGACGAACATGAATGACAAGTACTAACATGACAATCATTGCATGCGTTACATCATTATTTATAGCAGCTATGCGTTATGTGTTATGTAATTTAACCGCGCCATAAATATTTGTGACGTGAGCTTTGTTCCACCGTCATTGATCCATGAACTTCTCTTGAGTCGTGTTACTTTGAACTTTACGACGCGTAAACATTCATTTCAGGCATAAGAAAACACCGAGAGAGTGTAACCTTTTTTTAAATGAGATTATAACCTTCCGCAAGCAGCATGACTTGGCATGGATTCGGTATTTTCTGAACAATGAGTTTCAGACTCAATACTTGACATCACAATGCTTTCTTCTAATGCATTGTTATTTGTGCAGCTGTTAAGTGGGCCTACCTTAGTTACGTATTCAAATGCCAGCACGTTTGTTATTTTTCTCGTGAGCGCTATAGTAATCTTTTTTTTATTTTTAAACTTGTCACGTAGCGTATGCGACCTCTGTTACAAAAGCCTCCGTCGAAAAAAAAATGTATTTTCAAAGCTGAACCAAAACAAGGCGAAAGTTCGGGGAATTATGAAAGCTCTAAAATATGGTGAGCAAGTAGCAGGAAGAGTACCGCAATGGCGTGTTACGGTATGATCTTTTCAATTGCCCGTAATCTTTCTGGCAGTTTCAGATTTTCATATTGCAATTCGTGGAACATCTTGACCCTTCAGTCATGGCGTACATAATTTCGTACGCGAACTTCGCAGGCGCTTCACACGTCGCCTGTTTATGTTTTTTTATATGGTCAGAAACCAAGTGTGCACTTTCCTGCAGTATTTATGAATGGATAACTAGCGCCGACATAAGTTAATAGCACTGCGTATTGCTGTATATAATGGCTTTGCATGAGAGACTATCATAACCGACGATCGTTCGATGTTGCGCGTTCCAAAAGCAACATGAAGAGTATTTTTCTCTTCGCTCCAAAGAATATACAGACAAAAAGTAAACTGCGCATGCATACGGAGCTTAATTGTTGATGCGATTTATCCAAGTATTGAAGCTAAATGACTGCGTAACTATCATATAATTAGTTACACGCTAATTTACTTTAGTTACTGAAGCTATAGCAATGTAATACTGAGCGACTTGTAAACATGCCATGCGAGTTTGACGCACGCGCACATGCACATCTTGGTTCGTGACTGTAGGGTTTAATTAAACAAACGTGATAGATCTGAATATGTTTGATCGTATTGAATGCCACACAGCCATGCTATGAATGTTGAAACAGTAAAGAATCTTCCGGGAACCTGTTAACGTTAACTTAGTCGCTTGCAACTGCGACGATTTCTGCGTGGCATACTAGAAGCTGTGATCCGCTGGTCATTTGCATTTTGACTCATCTGCGTGTATTGTTTTGTCGGTACTTTCGCATTAGATCAATGCTGTTGAGATTATTTTATGAAGAAGCTCTTTATGGTATCTGTGTTTATTTTTTAGCATCTCCTTTCCGCAAGTAATCTTTGCGTTTCATTTTAAAAATAACCATTTTTGGTGATGAGTGATTTTAACCACATGCTCTGGTGGTGCCCCTCTTTACAAGAAAAAAAATGGAGATTTTTTTCATTAATGCCTTTCATTTAATGCTCACAAGTGCGGTCCTCATACAACAGCTGAATGCTGTCCAGCGGCCCGCGATACCCCTTTGAAACGGGGGTGGAATCCTTCAGGACCCCGATAAAGTTTTCCGTCCGTCCGTCCGTCCGTCCGTCCGTCCATCCATCCATCCATCCATCCATCCATCCATCCATCCATCCATCCATCCATCCATCCATCTATCCATTCATCCATCCGCACAGGGTCTTCCTACAGTAGGGTCTTCCTACTGTACCTTGACGATGCCCTCATCGCCAGCCGCACACCTGAAGATCATGAGCACCATCTACGCGCTCTGTTCCAACGTCTTCAGCAGTATGGCCTCGTTGTGAAAGCCTCTAAGTGTACTTTCGGCGCATCTGAGCTCGAGTTCTTGGGCCATCACATATCATCCAAAGGAATACGCCCTCTCCGGTCCCACGTTAAAGCAATTCAGGATTATCCTCAGCCTACAACACTGCGCCAATTACGCCAATTCCTGGGGCTTGTGAATTTTTCCAGGCGCTTCATACCACACTGTGCCGAACTGCTACGACTGCTCACCGACCTCCTTCGGTCGACCGCCGGCCCGTCCTCCGCCATTCCTTGGTCGTCAGAGGCCCAGGCCGCCTTTGCTGCTGCTAAGCAAGCGGTCGCTAACGCCGTGCTTCTCATTCATCCACGCAGCAACGCCCCTACTCGGTTGATGGTGGACGCATCCAGCGTGGCCGTCGGAGCCGTCTTACAGCAGTGCATTAACTCCGAGTGGAGACCCTTGTCGTTTTACTCTCGGAAGCTACTTCCTGCTGAGACCCGCTACAGCGTCTTTGGCCGGGAATTACTAGCCATCTACGCTGCAATACAGCACTTTCGGCATTTCCTGGAAGGATGCTCGTTTTACGTGCTGACTGACCATAAGCCACTGGCGTATGTTTTCCGCACTAACTCATCCAAGTACGTGCCCCGTGAACTCAGCCATCTGGCTTATATACCGGAGTTCACGACTGACATCCGCCACGTGAAAGGAGCTGACAACACCGCCGCAGATGCCCTTTCTCGTATAGCCGCGGTTGACTCTCCACCGCCAACCATTGACTGGGCCTCATTCTCCTCGGCACAGCAGGATGATAGAGAGCTTGCCGCTTTTCGGGAGAACCCCCGTTCTCTCCGACTACGCCTGGTGCCTCATCCATTATCACCTGAGCGCTTGTGGTGCGATGTCTCAGCTGACCTTCCCCGCCCTTTCGTTCCCGCTTCATTACGACGCACCGTTTTCCACTCCTTACACGACATCTGTCACCCTGGCATTCGGGCTACTCAGCGTCTTCTCACCCAGCGCTATGTCTGGCTTAGAATCAACGGTGATGTGCGCGCTTGAACGCGCATGTGCCTGCCCTGCCAGATGACAAAGGTCTCCCGTCATACTAAGACGCCGCCCCAACCTTTCCTTCCACCCGGCCGTCGTTTCGACCATGTTCATCTAGACATTGTGGGCCCTCTACCAGTGTCTCAGGGGTACCGTTATATATTGACCATGGTCGATCGCTTCACACGCTGGCCAGAGGCTGTTCCAATTCAAGATATCACAGCCGAGACAGTTGCCCGCGTTTTCATTTCTACGTGGGTATCCCGTTTTGGCTGTCCTGGCACCGTGACAACAGACCGTGGACGTCAGTTTGAGTTCTCGCGGTTTACTTGCCTTAATCGCATCCTCGGAGCCAGACATTGCCGTACCACGGCTTATCATCCCTGCGCCAACGGCATGGTGGAACGCCTTCACTGACAACTGAAGACCGCCTTGACTACCCGCCTCAATAGAGCCACCTGGGTTGATGCCTTGCCACTGGTGCTCTTAGGTTTACGAGCTGTCATCCGGGCAGACCTGCAGTGCTCAACAGCAGAGCTGGTGTATGGCACTTCTCTACGGCTTCCGGGAGACTTCTTCACGTCAACGAAGCTACAAGACCAGCCACAGCAATTCCTACAACGCCTCCTCGACTGCGTTCAAGACCTCCGGCCCACTCCACCCAGACCCTCCGAACACAAGACCATATTCGCCCACCCTGATCTGGCCACTGCAACACATGTTTTCGTGCGCCACGACGCGGTCAGACCACCTTTGACATCAGCCTACGACGGACCATTCCGCGTCCTTCACCGCACCCCCAAAACTGCCACTCTACTTCAGAACAGCCATGAAGAGACAGTCAGCTTGGACCGACTCAAGCCGGCGTACCTGGAGACCACCCTAGAAAGCCTCTCATCTACGACTGATCTTCCGTTGGAATACCACAAACGGCATGTCACATTCCGACTTCCAGTCTACACGGGGGGCCCTGTAGCGCCCTCGTTCGGGCGGCGCGCAAACCGGAGAGCGCGCGATGGCGACAGAATAAAATAAAGAAGGCGCTAGGCCGTGGCACGTGAAGCCACGGCTCACGTTCCGGGCTGGCATCGGTTATCGTTCAGGCGTGTCTCTCTTTCGCTCCTGTGGCATAAGCCTACACATCCATCCATCCATCCATCCATCCATCCATCCATCCATCCATCCATCCATCCATCCGTCCGTCCGTCCGTCCGTCCGTCCGTCCGTCCGTCCGTCCGTCCGTCCGTCCGTCCGTCCGTCCGTCCATCCATCCATCCATCCATTCATTCATTCATTCATTCATTCATTCATTCATTCATTCATTCATTCATTCATTCATTCATTCATCCATCCATCTATCCATTCATCCATCCATCCATACCCGCAGTTTTCTTATCGTCATCAGCAGGAGCCTACTTTATGTCCGTTAAAAAATGAAGGCCCCTCGCAATGATCATCCAACTTGTAGTCCTAATTTATTGTAATTCGCATCCTGACCGTTTTTTATTTTTAGTTTTTAAATGTCACAGTTTCGAATGACCTTTCAAATTTTACACTACTCAATCTTGCCAATCCCCCTCAATGGATATGTGCCATTATTTTTTAAGGAAAAATGAAAACGAAAAACAATGTCAAACATGGACTAGGCCACTGCCTAGTCCATGTTTTGACTGTAATTATTTTTTAAAATGTCTTCACTGCACGTAAGTCACTGCCATTCTCGGCTGTTTTTGCCATCTCTTGTTGACCATTCTGTTGGTGGGAGTGGCCACTGCTTGTCCTTCTTGCGCATTACGTGGCTGATCCAGGTCTATTTCTCTCGTACGATGGCAGCTATAGAACATTGTCACGTTGCAGGTGTAGAGCGCAGTCAAACAGCCTCAAAGAGCGTAATGAAACTGAGAAATATTTATCAAAGGCACTTGTGGCCTCAAGAAAGAAAAAGAATGTGGCAGTTACGGGGCCGCAGAGACCCAGCCGCTTTGTCTCTGGGGTTCACTGACGGGAAAGTTGCCGATGCCTTGCAATGGCTTATTAAAGCTTCAAAAAGGTTCAGACTGTAGAACCTATTATTACCCCTCAATTACCTTTTTTTCAAATAGCTTTATTCGTTCATTTACCTATTGTTGTTGGTGAGACCACCTGCTTAATTTTGTGTATTCGTTATTTCTAATTGTATATTTCTCATTTATTTTTGCCCTTTTTCAATAGTTTAAAAACCGTGAGCTTACAAATTAACAGTATTTCGTCAGAACTACCTGGTTCTTGGCCAATCCCCTAATGTGGGTGTGTGCCACAGTTTCTGGGCACTTCCTTCCTTCCTTCCAGCCGAAAGGAAATGCCACCCGGCAGCATTCACAAAAACTAAAAACGGTCTGCACATACTCGTCATTCACTGTGCTTGAGATCCGTGTGCTCATATTTGGGTGCACGTTAAAGAACCCCAGGTTGTCGAAATTTCCGGAGCCCTCCACTACGGCGTCTCTCATAATCATATGGTGGTTTTGGGACGTTAAACCCCACATATCAATGAAATCACTGTGCTTGAGATGGGCGCCCTGCGCGGTACTTCATCCCGACGCTCCTGCTTATCGAAGTGTCGACCTAACACCAAAGTATTCGTTATCAATACAAGAGAGCAGCAGGCAAAAGCTAAATCGCCTATTACTTTATGTGTTGGCGGGCCCATGTTACGTCATCAAGTGTTCGGTGTTGTCCGCGAAGCGAATATTTATATTGCTGGAGATATTTTGCTGAGAGGACTGAGATTTGGGTACGTATTAGTCTGCAGATCTCTTCGGTGGGTTAACGCGCGTTTGTCAAGACGGATTTTTTGGACACGACGCTGTGCTCATCAGAGACTTTTTTCACCTCAATCTTTTTTTTTGAGGTTTCCTTTGTTCGTCCTTGTTTTATATTTCTGTTTCATTTTTTTATTAAAGTATTCTTCAAATCTGCAAGTAGCCTCGTTGTTTGCTTGGGACTGTCTACGTTCCCAACCAGAACACCCTAAGAACATCATGGTTTTGTCACAGACAGAAAGGAGACCAAAAAAAAAGGAACAAAAAAAGCAAAACCTAAATAGAAACAAGTAAATAGATAGGCTGAGTAAGAAAGAAAGAGTCATAAATAGAAAGAGAAAAAGAAGAAAAAGTGAGTAGGAGAAAGATAGTCACAGAAAAAAAATCTAGATAAAAACAAAGACAAGAAAGACGTAGAAAAACAGGCGAAAAGACAAAGAGAGAAAACAATACCAAGACTACATGAAAAAAATCGGGGGGGGGGGGGGGGCTTAAGCTTCGCCTTTAAGAGTTGAACAGGATATCGATATCCTGTCTCTAGTGCGCACTTCAAACACTCAATGTATGAAATATTTGGCTTTAAGCTATGAAGCCATTATGATATTCGCATGTTCCGACGCCGATGGCTATGTTCGCTTTCATCATGCATTATTACAGCTATATTTCATGTTGTGTTGTGAAGCATGTTGTGTTGCGAAGAATGTATCCAGGACGCGCGTTTTTGTGAAGCAGGAAAGTTAGTTTCAAGACATTTTCCAAGCACAGCAAATTATTTTCACTATATTCACAAGCAGAGGCATGGCTGTGTGGTAGAACACCTGTTTGCCACTCAAGCCACGGTTCAATATCAACTCCACCCCGGAGTTTTTTGTTATTTATTTTATTTTCTTTGTTTAATATTTTTCGGTCATGCAAGCATGATGATTTTTCGCTGACAGCCAACGACGCCGACGCCGGCATTTATGCGAAAGGAGCTTTTCAACGCTATCGCGCTAATACGAACACAGCACGCTAACCCGCGGCGAGTCAGAACGTTCACGGAGGCTATAGAGTTTCCTACAATACTTACTAGAGGGAACTCTGGCGCTAGTGTCTGTGGGAGCTGCAACGCATGGCGCTTCAGCGAGCATGGGAATAGAGAGTTTTAGCAGAGCGGGCCAGCGGCCAGCGGAACGGAGCGGACCAGCGGAAACGCCACTGCGCATGCGCCAGTACGCTGAGGCGGCGAGCGGCTTTACGGCGCTGCGCGCTCGCCCGCTCGTTTCGTCATCCCAGCGCAGCGCGCAGCGGCGGCCGGGCGAGCGAACGTAGTTATTCAAAATGGCTGCCTCCAACGGTCGCGGTGTCGCGTCGCCGGCCGTGGTCGCGTCGAACGCTTCTGAAACAGGAATGCAACCAGCTAAAAAGCCCTTGAGTTGCTTCAGTGCTCACGAGGACCTCTGTCTTCTTCGGGAGGTGGCCGCGGCGAAGCCGTTTGGCGATGACATCAAGTGGGTGCATGTTCTCGCTGCGGTGAATCGGGCGGTGGGCCGGGAGGTCACCCTAAGAAGAATAAAAGATCGTGTAGACATTTTGCTGGGATACTGGAAGCGGCAGGACTCCAAGAACCTTAAAAAGTGAGTATATTTGTTCATTCTGCACGTAATGCTTTCAGGCCAACCCCCAGCGACAGTCTTGTGTTCCGCTTTCTCGTCTCCTTTTTCATGGCGCTGTTTTATCGCTGTTAGCTGGCGCGCATGTTTATCTGACGATCGTCCCTTTGCCTATTCAGGTCGGGTACAGAGGAGCAGTACTCTGAAAAGGAGGAGATCCTGCAGGACTTGTGGGATTTTTGCGAAAGTGTGAAGTACGAGCCCAGGATTGCTCCCAGAGGTGCCGCCTGCGCGGCGCGAAGGCGGAGGTTGGGAGCGGAGCCCCCGGTAAACACGGACGAGCTGCCGGGGGTGACGCTCTCAGACGACGGCACAGGCGACGGCGCGCTCGGTTAGTTGATGACGCCTACTGTTGTGCTGTCTTCTCTTTTCTCTTATTAATTGAAAGCAGGTTCTGCTGCCGAGCTGTTGCAGAGCGTATACCTGCCATCTGCCGCTAGCCCTGGTGCTGAACCGGGGCAAGAGAACGAGCAGCAGGAACAGCGCGCCTCACCAGAACCAACACAGCAGCAGCGGCCTCCCTCAACTGAGCTACAGCGGCGCCAACCTGCAAGTGTGCAGCACGCCCTCCCAGGCACGAGTAAAGGTAAGTGTGGAGGAAGGTTTATACACTACTTCTACACAGCAGAACGGTATGCAGGAGAGCATCATAAGAAGACGCCAGTGAATGCATCTTAAAAGGGTTAACAGTGCATGTAGACGAGGACACTCAAGCAAGAAAAGGCAACAGAAAGCGGTGCACTGCAACTGATATTTTATTCAGACTCTAAAACATCCACTGTGAAGGCCAAAAGAACCTTCTCGTGTATGCTTATTGTTTGCACTGGAAACCACTGCGCACTCTGCATAGCGGAGCAAAAGCACACTTTTTACTGTACGAAGCTAAGTAGTCGCAAACAACAGTCTTATGTTCTCGAAGAAAAGAAGTAGACTATCTGGAGCAACGAGGGTGGAAAGCATCTTTCAAGATGCTACACTAACTAGCCCACCAAGCCACCCCTGAGAAAGTGAATGCAGTAATCAGTCACAGTTTATGTATTTCTGTCCTTTAGTGTAGACAAGTCGGCCTTCAGTTTGCTCACAGTTATACAAACTGTGGTGCTGTTTTGTGACTGTTTCTAATTTTTTCTGAATCACATGCATTCAGTTCCCTTACATGTGCACTGAAAAAATATCCACAGCAAGAAGGGCAATGAACAAGGCAAATGTTAAGTAGGCACACATTTCGCCAAAACCACCAGCTCCCTGTAGAAGTGCAGCTTGCTGAGCCAGTTGGTACATGTCGAGGGAACGGAAACCAGCAAAAAGGACGCAAAACACGAGGAGAGACGAGAGCCAGCGTTGTGTTGTCTCGTCTTTCCTCGTGTTTTGCGTCCTTTTCGTTGGTTTCCGTTCCATCACCACCTCCCTAATGCATCTTTCAGACATAAAACTTCAACAGATTTCACAGCAGGCTTTGACAGAATTCACAGCAAGCATCTAAAACTTAGGCAATTAAACACTCAACTGCAGCACAGTTACGGGTTTTACAACGGCTATGTGTTACTGCTGATTATGGAGATCGTGTTTTTTGCGTGTTGTTACACAATTACGCAACAACGTCCGCTACAGTGCATAAACTCGCATTAACTGAATGCCGAAATTTTTTTGCCTTCACAGGAATGAGAGGCTTGCAAAGTCTCGGGCTGCAGCTGCTAGCCCAAAGAGAAAAAAAAACGAACTAGATTTGCGCTCTAGGGAGCTAGAAATCTAAAAAATGAAACTTCGCCACGAGGAGCGTCGTCTGGCACTGGACGAGCGGAGATTGGCCCTGGACGAAGAGAAGCACCGCTTCGAAGTTGAACGCTGGAGAGGCGAACGGGAGAGCCTACTCGACGAGATAAAAAAAATGCTTGATGAACAAACCACCAAATTGGCACAGCACAACAACACATAAGACAACACCACCACAACACGTAAGTAGAGAAATATCTCCAGTGGGATCACATTTCCTACACGTAAACTCATATACAACTTTATTTAAAATACAATGGTTCAGACTCGAGGACGCCTAAGGTTGTAGATTATTTATTTATTAGGAGGTAACGGCAAGACATCACTGCGCACCAGCATTTTTCTTGCGCCGAGGGGTCTAAAACGGGTAGTTCCAGCAAAAACACGTTCGGCTGGTTAACAATTTTGAAAACTGCTTTTCAAATGTATGGAAGTGTATGTCTTGCCGGAACAATACGGGTAATTTCATTGAAAATGAGATACTGTCGTGTTGTACCTAGAAGTCCTCGGGTAATAGAATCTTAATTCTTTGATAAATTGTCGGCTTCATTGCCTCTGTCATGTTTTTTTTTAAGTGTGAAAGGATCCAGCGTCAAGTGTAAACCTGACAACACCATACGGTATGCAATTCTTCAATAAAGTCTTTGTTTTCGAAGCTGCTTGTCATGGAACATTACCGTGGGGCAAAGCGAACCTCGAGAACTGGTGGTTCAAGGCCCAAGTGTAGGGATACGTCGACACTGTACACACATTTCGCACTGTACAGAGGGGACTTACATGCATGGGAAATTAGATGACACTGCCAGTAATGTTGTGGCATTTAACACAGTATAGCGGAAACGCTTGTAACAATACGAAATCAATTTCTTCATACGAAGAAACACAGGAATGTCAGTTTTTTGCACTTTTCGCTCGGCAGATTTCATTCACTAGAGTGTCATAACAAGTAGCGTACGTTTAGTTCAGCAAATTACAGCCACAAGATCATTCTAAAGCATGGCTCGCCAACGAACTTTGTTTCGATAACTGTGGTTGCTTGTACAACACTATTTGTGGGCAAGGTAAACTTCAAGCTGTGGTGGTTCAAGGCCGAAGTACTGCGATACCTGGGCACCATACAAGCAAGTGTGACAGTTTGCGAGGAGTGCGCTCGCTTTGTGTATGCGTGGAAGGTTCTGAAGGTAGAGTTTCTGTTTTTTTTTTTGAAGTCCACGAAGGCAAACAGTCCGACAATTTTTCCAAAACCCCAGTCCACAGCCTGCCTCACACTACTCATGGCTTTGTTGAAAGCTAATTGTTCAGGAGTCAGGAGAGCTCCGCCATAGGGCTTGAGCAGAAGGGGCCGCAACGGGTAGGCAGGGTCCCCGTAGATGCAGTAGTCGTGACCTTGAACGAGGTTTTGTAGTTTCGTATACGCGGCGCTGTTTCCAAAGTTACCTGAAAAAATAAATTACGATTAGCTGGAGCTGCGCCCGTTCCTAGCAGGGAAGGAGGAGGCGAGTGACGTTCAGCAGCGGTTTGATCCACCAGCTGTGCTTGTCATTTACTCGCCTGAATCGTGTTTGCTGCCGGGGTATGATCCGTCCAACTGGCAGATTATGCCATTTGGGCACATTATAGCTTGGTACTTCAGGACGTGGACTCTCTTGTGGCCGCTGAAGTACACTTTTTGGTTGCTTGTTGGTCGGCATATTGGCCGCGCCATGCCATCAATGAAGGCCCAGCAATTTGTTAGCGGGGCACCTTTCGCGTGAACGGCCTGAAAAAATAACAAACGAATATGTCAGAAAGTTATAATTGCAAATGTACAACTCTAATTATTCTCGCTTGCCTGTGAGAACTCTTCCAGGGTGTCCAGGTTCAGCCACGTGTGGTTATTAACGTCGTCCAGAAGGTGGAAGAAGTTGTCCACGATGTGCCTGAGCACTTCGTTCGTCAATGACGATATGGTCGAGCTGTGTCGGGCGAAAAGGTGTTCCAGATCGCGCAGCCGGTTTGGGTAGGCTAGTCTTCTTAGCGTGATGCAAAGGGCCTCGTCGCCGGGAACTGACACCCTCTGCGAAGTTGTTACTTTGTCAGGTATGCACAAGGCTCTCTGTAGCCTGGGTACATCGTCCTTTTCAAACCGAAAGTACGTTCTGAACACGCCACTGTCGATCGCATCAATGTCCAAAAGACCTCGCATGGAGAGTGGGTCACGCCGTGTCTCGCCCAGAACTTCTAAGCACAAGACGTCGACTATTTCATACCATTTCAACCGAGTCAGGAGCAGGGGGTCCTGCAGTATGCTCTGGGGCATTGTTCAAAGCAGTTATCAGCGGCAATTTGCTGCGGCAAGCCACACACTGTCTGTTAAAAAGCGCGGCAACAAACAGCTGGCTTGGAGCTTCGACTTCAGTTGGCGTTGGTGACGTACTTTCCTCAGTTTAACGACTTCGCTAAAAGATACAAATCACCGTTAAAGTAAAATAATATGTACTGAAACATAAAATTCGTGTTTTTATTGTGTTTTTAGCATCTAAAAATAAACCTTTACTTTTTTTTTCTATCAGGGTAGTTCAAATTTGAATGGACAGATGGCGCAGTACAACGCTTCGCTGGGGGCAGCAGCCGATCGCTCAGCTAAAACTCTTTTTTTCGCGCGTCGTTCCGCTGGCGCTGCGCTCGTCCGCTCCGGTTCGCTGGCCGCTGGCCCGCTCTGCTAAAACTCTTTAATGACAGGTAGTACACGCATTTGTCTAATATTAGCTCTTCTGTACTGCTTTTGGATCCGTGTGTGTTCGTGTGGCTTGGAGCTGTTTTCTTACCTTTTTACCTTTTACCTTTTTTAAATCTGGTCACGGCTTACCTTTTTAAATCTGGTCACGAAGTTCGAAAAGGTTGAATCTCTCTTTCAAAACAAAACCGAAACAAAGTAATAAACAAAGCCGCAAGTACGATTCGCCAACCACAAGTACGAAGACTAGACAAATGTGTGTACTACCCATCGTTTCCATGGTCGCTGAACGATCGCAGTGCCAGAGTCCCCTCTAGTTAATTTTAGGAAATTCAATGACGGAGGCATCTCTGCAATACATATAGGGTCACCGTTCCACGCGTTGACCCGGGAAAACCGCATTCACCGGTGCGGTTACGACTGTCCGGGCGAGTTGTGTCTGTCCGGGCGAGTTGTTGGTTGAGTAAACTTTTTCGTCCTCTTCTGCAGATGTAAATTGGCTACAAAAACAGGCCGCCTTGGTGTGGCACACTGCATGGTTACAGTGCTCAGATGCTGACCCAAAGGACCTGTGTTCGATCCCTGCCGCAGCGTTTACATTTCTATAGAGACGGTGTGCTGATGTACAGCGTGTATCAATCGTGTGATGGAAGTGCATGAACCTCGTGCGTCCGGAATCACACGGCGTGTCTCATAGTCTGACGTTAAACTTAATAGGAACGTTAAGCTTCATAAAGCAACCACCGCATGTTTGTTAATGCTTGTCGGGATTAAGAATCCCATTAGCACATGACAAAAGTTGGCATTTACAATTGGTTTCTCAGCATTACAAGAAAAGAGTCACAACATATCCACGGAGGGAATGATGATGAGTGGGGCGAAGCTTCCGTCCGTCTGTCTGTCTGTCTGTCTGTCTGTCTGTCTGTCTGTCTGTCTGTCTGTCTGGCTGTCTGTCTGTCTGTCTGTCTGTCTGTCTGTCTGTCTGTCTGTCTGTCTGTCTATCTATCTATCTATCTATCTATCTATCTATCTATCTATCTATCTATCTATCTATCTATCTATCTATCTATCTGTCTGTCTGTCTGTCTGTCTGTCTGTCTGTCTGTCTGTCTGTCTGTCTGTCTGTCTGTCTGTCTGTCTGTCTGTCTGTCTGTCTATCTATCTATCTATCTATCTATCTATCTATCTATCTATCTATCTATCTATCTATCTATCTATCTATCTATCTATCTATCTATCTATCTATCTATCTATCTATCTATCTATCTATCTATCTATCTATCTGTCTATCTATCTATCTATCTATCTATCTATCTATCTATCTATCTATCTATCTGTCTGTCTGTCTGTCTGTCTGTCTGTCTGTCTGTCTGTCTGTCTGTCTGTCTGTCTGTCTGTCTGTCTGTCTGTCTGTCTGTCTGTCTGTCTGTCTGTCTGTCTGTCTGTCTGTCTGTCTGTCTGTCTGTCTGTCTGTCTGTCTGTCTGTCTGCATGACAGACAGACGGACAGATGTACGCTTCTCCCCACTCATCATCATTCACTCCGTAGGTATTCTAGGACATTGTAATCATAACAGCGCCATCTATCTTCTTCATCGTCAACTTTACAAAAACCACTAACGCCATCTAGTGAACAATTCTTAAAACTAACTGCAAGTGGCTACTACTACAACATACTATTACGAGGGAACGACCCACACCCTTTAAGGAGCTTCACTCCTAAAAACAATGGGAGAGGTCTTCGTGGTTGTTGAAGGTTCATGTTTCTTACGCATGTTATATATATATATATATATATATATATATATATATATATATATATATATATATATATATATATATATATATATATATATATATATATATATATATATATATATATATTATCATCACGCAATGCTAGAATTTAAGCCAGTTGTGAGTCAGCGCTCATGTGTGCGCCTCCTCCACTGCTGTCTCCTCCTCATGCTGTTTTTCGTTACAATTCATCATGCGCGGGATATTTTTTCTGTTTTGGTTTTGTTTATTTTTGCACACATCAAGAGTCTTCAGAACGTTACTGCCTTGACTTCGCTTTTCGGCTCCAGGAAAAAAAAACTTTACTTTCCGATGCAGTCAAAAACAAAAGCAGCAACATTTATAAAGCATTCGGAATGTTGGGACTCAACAGCCATTCGATTCTGACTCGTGCGCTGACCGCATCAATCATCAGTTCGAATGAATATCATAATTTCCCTCACAACCATCGTACTGTTTACGACGCCTATGAACCTCAAGGGCCTCGACGATGATGCGGTAAGGAGAAAATTCCGTAACTCGAAGTCATAGGTGCTGGGTGCTTTTACGTAATAGAATATTTTCATGTATTGTGAGCATGTGGCACATAATTTAGGAGGCATGGAATGTTTAACGAGCTTGAGAGAGAGAGAGAGAAATGAACGTTTATTTAAAAACAGTGTTCCGAGCGAGGCCCGGTATCACCCTAAAGTGATACCGGGCCTCGGAGGGAGGGTTCCCTGGTCCGGCAACCCTCTGGCTTCGACTGCCTTCTTGACCCTGGCGACGAGTTGTCGCTGGTCTTCCAGGTCCTCGAGGATGAGCTTGGCCTCCCATTGAAATTTAAGTCAGTTGTGAGTCAGCGTTTATGTGTGCGCCTTCTACCCTGCTCTCTTCTCGTGCTGTTTTTCGTTACACTGCATCATGCACGGGATATTTTCTGTTTTGGTTTTATTTCTTTTTGCACACCTCAAGAGTCTTCAAAACGTTACTGCTTGAGAATCTGCAAAAAAAAAAAAACACTGATTGGCACGTGGCTGAGCATACAGGGCGCTGAAAACAACTCTCTGCTGCGTCTGCCACTTTAGAATGTCTAAAACACTATGCATGCTCACAAAGTGAGGAAAAAAAAAGGTAGGGAAAAACGATGTTTATTTAATACACATGGGTATTTGCAACAGGCGTTTCTGAACGCTGAACTTTGGAGACACCCTTTCAAATTTTATTGCTTCGTATTTGGCGGCATTTCTTAATGAAAAATGTCTTTTTCGAGGGCAAACATTAACGACGCTACATGTTCATGTGGGGTACCGAAGAGTACATAGAAGACACTCGGCACGTTTCTGTTTGGTGTCGCATAAGTTTGCTGCTGCAGAAGTCTGCATATAGGTGTCTCATTGGCGGTCGGGACCAAAATCAGGCGCTTTGAGAAGCGCGCCATGGCTTCCGTTTTCTCTCTGCATTTTCCGCGTAATACTTTTTTTCCCGTAATCAAGGAGGTGCGCTGTGGCGGAACTTGCATACCGAAATTTATTTATTTATTTGCAAATACTGCAGGTCGTACTCGGGTCCAAGCAGGAGTGGGAATATCATCAAAAACATTACCAATATTAATGCTTAGAACTATTCATGACTTGAGTAGTAAACCACAATTAACAAGCAAAAGAAAATGAATAAACAAATATATTTTGCAATAACAAACACACATTATAAATGATAAAATATGCACGTACAATATTTCAACACATGAGATGAACACTATGCACAAAGAAGTGAGCGCGAGAATCAACTGCAACAAAGCTGTTCAGCATGAACAGAACTTTACGTGTCAAACGAAAGGTTATTTTTAAAAAACGGCACAAACAATTCAGCTGTGTTAGCGTTTACTACTTATTCGGGTAATTTAATCCGTTGTGATATAGAGAAACCAGGGCCCGCGTATGGATACCGCATTATTAGGAAAAGTAATAGCAACAGCATCAGCAAGCTGTGCAGTTGTACTGGTGGGCACGTTGCCTTGCAACGCGTAGTGAACACATTGCCAATCCACTAAACTTATAGGGGGGCACTTTGCAACGCTCCTTCCCATTAAGCATAGATATCTATGACAGAATCTCGGACGAAATTTATCAGGACCTTACAATTTCTGATCGAATACCCGTGACACAAAGGTACGTGTGTGTAGCGAAGTGAATATCTGACACACTCGAGGAGTGCTTGTTGTTCCGAAAATGAGTAGAAACCATGGATGAAGCATTTATGTAGATTATTTGAGGGAGGGACAGCGGGAGTTGTGGGCAGGGCTGAATATGTTTCGGATGTTGAACCAATTAGTGCAGTCTGTACCTGATCGAATATCTCAAACGGCAGTTTAGGAGCCACGAATGGCACTTCATGGCAGCTGTGACGTCGCAGCAATGGTATATAGCTCTCATTAGAACTCCGTCACATACGTTATACGTCACGAGAACTTATATCATACTGTACGGACGAGTTTTCATAGCATATCTCACGTCTTTCATCCTTACGTCGCGTATTAGAACTCCGTCACATACGTTATACGTCACGAGAACTTATATCATACTGTACGGACGAGTTTTCATAGCATATCTCACGTCTTTCATCCTTACGTCGCGTATTTGGGACGAATTTAGCACTGTCTATTTTTTGTAAAAGTCTTTTTTTTTTCAAATGTGGAAGCAGTTATTATTGTGAGCATTATTCATTCGCTTCACCTTCTGCGCTTCACAATGTTATAATTGCATGACTGGTTTTCTCCATACCGAACCTTGTCCGCATGGTGTCGGCGTATATGACAAACCTTTTATCAACTTCACTCTCCTTTTGTTTTTCCCTCTTTGCTTGGCTGCATTGTCCTCTCTCGAAAAAGTACAACACATGCGCTGTATAGTTATTTCATTTAGCAGGAATTTAACGTTATGGCAGCTTGCGACGCCTTGAAACCTTAACGATGACAGATCTTTATGCTCGGGTCTCTCTTGATCATGTTGGCCGGAAAAGAATGGCGATCACTGTTTATTTCAAAGCGTAGTTCTTAGTACTTTTCTCTTTCACAGGCAGACGCGTTGAGCCCGAGAACAACGGACACTTCCTCTTTTTTTTTCTCTATTGCACGGTGCAGGTTTTTTTCAAAATGGTTTTAACCTAACGTCACTTTCCGACTTAGAAAACAAGTTTGCGCGGCAACAATTATATCCATAAAGCGTTCGAAATGTTCGGACTCGGCAGGATTTGGGTTTAGACTCGTACGCTATAGCCGAGCCAAGTGCTGAAATTAACCTCGGAGCAATAATGTTGGTCACCGTCGTTCTGTGTGCGATAGTCGGGACTGTTAAGGGCGGTGGTGTTGACGAGTACAACGTAAGTGTGAAACTTTATAACTCAGTCAGATAGATGGGTCGGAGAATTCGACGTATAGAGTATAGGGAATTACTTGCAGTGCATGTTGATGGAACTTCATGTTGATGGAAGTCAGGAACGGTGCGGTTGAAACAAGCGCCATTTAAAGCTGCTCCGTCAACATCCCCTTCTATCACCCATGTGGCAGCTCGAGCGTGACAGTAGAGTCACAAGACTACTGGTTCAGTGGCCTTCCACATGCTCGCGTGTATAAAAGACTGAGACCTTAGACGTTTGTCTTAAAATTTGGAAACCGAGAAAATCGCTACGTCTCATAACAACCGAACTAATGCCACATCACTAGCGATTTGTTCATTTATTCTACGCATAACTTCAAGGTAATGTGACTCATTGGCTCAACAACCGAACAGCTTAGTGTTACATTTGAGGGAATCATGCATTTACAGTGGCGTCGCCCATAGTTAACAGGGCGAAAGCTTTATATGTCTCATGATTCGAAAAGTTAACGTCATCGGCGTCAGCGCTAAGGGTACAAAAAGTTGCGGGACCCTACGAACAACCCAAGTGAAGCTCCGCGCAAACTTTCAACGGACCTTGTCAAAGACGTCGTGACAGCATCGCTTGGCTTAGAGTACAACGCAAGGTGAAGTGCAGACAGCATAAGGGAAGTGAGGGTTGTGGGGTGATAAGTCAACTGAGGACGGCAGAGTAATTTAAGAGGTACGTGTCTCGTTAGGGCATGGGCTTTCGTGTGTGCTCTCCTTAGCGTTAGTTTCTTGTTTGTTTGTTTCCTTTACGGCACATACCCATTCTGGGCGAGTGGCCAAGAAAGCGTTGCATGACATTGCAATGAACACGACAATAGTGCTTTTAAATATACTACTGAAAACAATAAAAACATCAAACACGTAAAAATATAACGTGGAAATATATTAGAGAAACAGAGGGAAAAAGGATGGAACAGCAAAAAGTGAGGTTCTGGAATTTTGAGCTGACCAGACATCATTAAAAGACTGTAATTTCGTTTTGGTTTCCCTTCAGGAATTCGCTGTGTTGTCAGTTCTGTCGCACATCTTACGTTCTTCTTTTCGTATTTCTATCCCCGCTTCTTTTAACTCGAGTGTAGCGTTGTTGGTGTTGTAGTACAGAACTTTTTTTCGTGCAAAATAAATGTATATTTGAAATGCAATTGAGTTTGTTTTCATATTGGAGTGTGCGCCTGTGCTCTACCCACAAATTCCTTGTTTGATGGGCTGGTCACTAGCAATTGGTTCCAGTTGAACTCATTCTTAGGCTATAGTTGGTGTCATAGTGAGTTTAACATATTTATGCAGTGGGGTGCGGAACATGAAAAAAAAGAAGGAAAGGTACAAAGAAAAGGCAATATAATAGGGTGGGGGGCACAAACAGGGCAATCGCACCTCCCACATAGAGTTTCCTAAAGCTAACCATAGGGGACTCTGGCGCTGCGATCATTCAGTCTCCTTGGGAGTGATAGGTATAGTATACGCAACCATCACGATCTTATTAGAGCTGGCAGCTCGTTATGAGATAATGTGGTACGTGATGCCAACAGAAAAATAATCAGTGTCCCTCACTCGCCTCAAGGGCAAAGGGCGGTGTTGACTGACGCTCCCACTTTTAAATGCATGTGCATACCCCATAAAGTTAACGGGGGGATAGCCGCCGTGGTAGCTCACATGGTAGACATCAGACGCGTTATTCGGGGGTCGCAAGTTTGTTCCCTGCCCATGGCAAGTTTTTTTCTCGTCCGCTTTTCTTTCTTCGTAGTTACGTTACTATTACATCTAACAACATCCCATATACTTTGATTGGCTCAAATGTTGGTAAGTTTTCATTAAAAAAATTAAATCATTACGTGCCAGTTTGATTCGGTGGCTAGAATACATACCACCCTAGTGAAGCGACAAAGCGATCGTTCAGCGACCATGGGAATGATGGGTAGTACACACATTTCTCTAATATTCGTACTTCTGGCCTTATTCTTTTAGACACACCTTTCCATTTCGGGTCACTAAGTTAAAAAGGGTTGAATTTTTCTTTCAAAACAAAACCGAAACACAGCAATAAACGAAGCCGAAAGCGCGATTCGCCACCCGCAAGTACAAAGAATAGGCAATTGCGTGTACTACCAATCATTCCCATGGTCGCTGAACGATCGCAGCGACAGAGTCCCCTGTAGTTAATTTTAGAAAACTCGGTAGTTTCAGCACCAAGCTGACGACATGGTGCCGAAGTTCCCCGCACCGACTGCTCCCGCTGCGGTGAAACACGATTAGAGTTACTGTATATGCTTATTTAAAGGTAGCATATTGCCACAGGCATGGAACGAGGTTTAGCCACGCCAATGCGAGTATGTGCCATGGTGAGAAAGAAGAAGAGGACGGTTGGTGTGTGCTCGTGCTCTAACGTTCGGTTCGGCTCGACGTCCAGTGCTGCTCCTGTGAACAGACGTTGTGGTCGTTCTGTGATCACGTGACATTTTCTGGTGGAGGTGCTGGGTAGTGTTGTATGCACTGCAATCAGCAGCAAGGTGCCGACACTAGCCGCGACTTGGAAGAACCAGCTGACCTACGGCGTAGCAGGCGACAACTAGGCCTACCTCCTGAATTCGGACCATTTCCTCAACTCGGCAGTACTATGGCTAGTGCGGGAACGCAAACCCAAGAAACATCAACGCTGCCTCCTCCATGGTTCTTCAACGTCCCGCGTACTCCGAAGCCGTTCCACGGTGACCCTTATGAGGACGTCGACGACTGGCTTGACGACTACAACCGTTGCGGCAGCGTCAACGAGTGAAACGAGCAGCGAAAGCTTCGGTACGTCTACTTTTATCTCGAGGACTCTGCGCGCACTTGGTTCGAAAACCATGAAGCCACTATGATAACCTGGCCAGAGTTTTGCAACCAGTTGCGAAATACTTTCCGAAGCTCTGACCGAAAGGAGCAAGCGGAACGGCTCCTCGATTCCCGAAACCAGCGTCCGAACGAGAGTGTTGCCATGTTCGTTGAGGACATGACGCGGCTGTTCAGGCGAGCCGACTCTTCAATGACGGAAGAAAAGAAGGTGCGCCTCCTAATGCGGGGAGTGAAGGAGCAGCTGTTCGCGGGACTAGTGCGGAACCCTCCCGGCACTGTAGAGGATTTCCTTCGCGAAGCCACGACAATGGAGAGAATGCTAAGGCAGCGTTCGTACCAGTATGAACGTCCTGGCAGTCTTTCGTCAGTGTCGTCGGTCCTACAAACACCTGACGTCACGACTGTAAAAGACCTGACGGAGCTCGTGCGCAGTATTGTGCGCGAGGAGCTTCAAAAGCTGCAAGTGGTGTCTTCTCCGCCCCATGTTGCTGCTTTAACGGATGTCGTTCGCGAAGAGGTCCGGCAGCTGGTGCACCCCATGACGACTCTGCGTGCAGCCGAAGTCCAACCCATGATGGCCCCGCGTCCAGCCGAAGCTCCGCTATTAACGTACGCGGAAGCACTGCGTACTCCTGCACCGGCTGTTGGCTATCCGTCCCGTCCGTCCACCCTGCAGACGGCACCGTCGTTCTACTCGGGACCACCGCAGTGCGGCAACCCACCCCTTACACGGAAATCCAGTGTATGGCGTGCTCCCGACAACCGGCCTCTATGTTATCACTGTGGTGAACCAGGTCACATCTACCGTGAGTGCGCCTACAGGCACATGGGTCTTCCCGGCTTTCGTCCGGATGCTCGTCGACCCAGAGATGGTGAGCGGCCCCGTGCTATCGCCGAATACTTGGCAAGCCAACGATCCTCAACCCTTCCGCGTCGCCAATCCCGCTCACCATCTCCACGGCGTTCCACGTCACCTGGCCAACAATCAACCTTTGCGGACGTCCTCGCAGGAAGATCACCTAGATCCACAAGCCCGCGCCGGGGAAACTAAGAACAGCGACCTCTGGGGGTGAGGCCGCTGTTGATCGACCGTTACAAGACCCTCCCCCGATTTGCCTGCCGACATCCGACGACATTCTTTCACCGACGTGCGCCATCGACGACAAACAGGTCTCTGCTCGTATCTCTGTTCTTGTCGACAACCACCCGCTGACCGCTCTGGTAGATACGGGTGCCGATTATTCTGTTATAAGCGCTGACCTCGCTGCGCAGCTAAGAAAGGTAACGACACCTTGGGGACAAGGAACCAACCTCCGGACTGCGGGAGGTCACCTATTGACACCGCTAGGAATGTGCACTGCCCGCCTCCGAATTCGTGAGTCGACGTACATTGTTTCCTTCGTTGTATTGCGCGAATGCTCCCAAAACCTGATTCTCGGAATGGATTTTCTCCGCGAGCATGGAGCCATTATTAACCTTCGCGACCTGCTCATAACGTTATCTAACGACCATACAGCCCTACGAAAGGATGCAGTTGCGCCGACCACAACACTTCGAATTGCTGACGACACCATCGCACTGCCGCCGCGAGCCAGTATGTTCGTAACGGTGGAGAGCGACTGTGACAACAAGAGTAGTGGCATCGCGGAAACTAACCTCTCGATGCTCTTGGCTCGGCAGATTTGTGTCGCGCGTGCTGTCGTCAAACTGAAACATAGGAGGACTCAGCTTCTGATCACGAATTTCGGCGGCCAGTACCAACACTTAGCAAAGCGAACAGCAATCGCGAACTTTGAAGCCATCGATGACGCAGAATGTTCCACTATCGCTCCGATTGCCACTGCTGCCGAAGGTAACACTGATATAGCCAGCACGGTTGACGTGAATTGCCAGCTATCCTGTGCGCAGCAACAGCAGATACGCATGATTTTACGTACGTATAGTGATTGCTTTGCGTCCACCTCCAAAATCAAGCAGACCCCAACCGTGAAGCACCGCATTATAACGGACCCTACCGAACAGCCTGTACGACAGCACGCCTACCGCGTGTCGCAGAAAGAACAAGAGGCAATACGTTTTCAAGTGAAACAGATGCTCGACGACGACGTCATCCAACCCTCGAACAGTCCATGGGCGTCACCCGTCGTACTTGTTAAAAAGAAAGACGGCACTCTTCGATTTTGCGTCGATTACCGGAAGCTCAACAAAGTGACGAAGAGAGACGTCTACCCTCTCCCACGCATAGATGACTCACTGGATCGACTTCGACATGCCCGATATTTTTCCTCAATGGATTTACGCAGCGGCTACTGGCAGATCGAGGTCGATGAACGCGACAGGGAAAAAACAGCATTCATAACTCCCGATGGCCTCTATGAATTCAAAGTGTTACCATTTGGATTGTGCTCTGCACCGGCAACGTTCCAAAGGATGATGGACACCGTCCTGTCCGGTCTGAAGTGGGAATCCTGCCTCGTGTATTTAGACGACGTCGTTGTTTTTTCCAAAACATTTGAGCAACATTTACAACGACTTCAGTCCGTCTTCGTCGCTATTCGATCTGCAGGCCTATCTCTAAAACCGGAGAAGTGTCATTTCGGCTACGAAGAACTAAAGTTCCTCGGCCACCTTATCAGTCACGATGGCATTAGACCAGACCCAGAAAAGACCATGGCTGTTGCTGCATTTCCTCCACCTTCGAACAAACGGGATTTGCGCCGGTTTTTGGGTCTCTGCGCCTACTACAGGCGCTTTGTCCAGAGCTTTGCCAACATCGCTGAACCCCTTACCCGTTTAACGAAGGAGGATACTCCTTTCGTGTGGGGTCCAGAGCAGAGAGCCGCTTTTTCCCAGCTTCAGCAGTGCCTTCAGAGTGAACCCTTACTAGGGCACTTTGATGAAGATGCCATCACCGAACTTCACACTGACGCAAGCAACATCGGTCTTGGTGCAGTACTCGTCCAGTGGCAAGACGGCGCTGAACGTCCCATCGCTTATGCTAGCCGCATTTTGTCATCTGCGGAAACTAACTACTCGACCACGGAGAAGGAATGTCTTGCTGTTATTTGGGCGATAACAAAGTTCCGACCGTATCTGTATGGCCGTCCATTCAGAGTAGTTACGGACCATCATGCCCTCTGTTGGCTGGCCAATCTCAAGGACCCTTCAGGGCGCCTCGCGAGATGGAGCTTACGCCTTCAAGAATTTGAGGTTACAGTCGTCTACAAGTCGGGCCGCAAGCACACTGATGCTGATTGCCTTTCGCGCGCACCCCTCGCGACGACATCGAGGAACGATGATACCGATGGCCATTTTCTTTGTGCAGTCAGTGAATCTGACTTGGCGCAACAACAGTGGAATGATTCAGAGATCCAACAACTTATCAAATACCTTCAAGGTCGCAGCTCGAATCCACCATCGGCATTTGCACGTTCAGGGTCATTTTGTCTCCGCAACGACATCGTCTACAAAAAGAACTTCGAACCTTATGCGACTGAGTACCTCCTCGTCGTTCCACCAGGGCTACGTGCTGACATTTTATCTGCCTGCCACGACGAGCCTTCCTCCGGCCACCTAGGATTCGCACGTACCCTTGCCCGGATTCGGACTCGCTACTACTGGCCAAAGCTCACCCAGGATGTAAAGCATTACGTTAAAACATGCAATCATTGCCAGCGCCGTAAAGCCCCACCTGTGCGCCCTGCTGGTTTATTACATCCTATTGCACCCCCGTCACAACCGTTTGAACGAATCGGCATGGACTTGCTTGGGCCCTTCCCGAAGTCACATGATGGCAACCGCTGGATCGTAGTCGCTACTGACTATTTAACGAGGTACTGCGAAACAAAAGCCCTACAACGAGGCACCGCCAATGAGGTTGCGTATTTTTTTATCAACAACATCGTCCTCCGCCATGGAGCGCCAACAGTTCTTATCACTGACCGTGGAACAGCCTTTACAGCCCAATTGATGCAAGACGTTACGAGACTTAGTGGAACAGCTCATCGCAAAACAACCGCATACCATCCACAATCCAACGGTCTGACGGAGAGATTAAACAAGACGCTCGCTGACATGCTATCTATGTACGTCGACCGTAATCACAAGAACTGGGATGCAATTTTGCCATACGTAACGTTCGCTTACAACACTGCGGTTCAAGAGACTACGGGTTTCACTCCATTCCGGTTGCTTCACGGCCGAGAAGCAATTACGATGCTTGATGCCATGCTGTTGCCTGACACGACCGATATTACTACTGATGCGAACGACTTTCTCCGGCTCGCCGACGCGGCCCGCCAGCTTGCACTCAAGCGGATCCAAAAACAACAACGAATCGACTCGCAGAGGTACAACTCACGTCATCGCCATGTCATTTACCAACCCGGTGATCTGGTCTGGCTGTGGATCCCCGTTCGCAAAAGGGGCCACTCGGAAAAGTTACTTCACCGCTACTTCGGTCCCTATAGAGTACTACGGCGCCTCACAGATGTCAACTACGAAATTCTGCTTGAAGACACAGCTCAGCGATCTCGATGTTCCCAGCAGCCCGACATTGTTCATGTGTCACGGATGAAGCCACACTACCCCCGAGCCACCTGACACTGCTTCTTCACGCGTCTTTGTGCGTGTACGCGACTACTTTAACTTTTAATCGGCATTGGTCATCGGGGTGGTACTTTTTTTCGAAGGGGGGGGGGGTGATGCCACAGGCATGGAACGAGGTTTAGCCACGCCAATGCGAGTATGTGCCATGGTGAGAAAGAAGAAGAGGACGGTTGGTGTGTGCTCGTGCTCTAACGTTCGGTTCGGCTCGACGTCCAGTGCTGCTCCTGTGAACAGACGTTGTGGTCGTTCTGTGATCACGTGACAATATACAGTATCTCAAAACACGATGAATCGTCTGCGCTCTTTGCTGCGCCTATCTCCAATTTGCCCGGAGCTTGCCGCCAAAGTCGCAGCGCGGCATTGTCGTCGCTCCACAAACTTGAGCTTTGGGTCCCTCAAGAAATGTGTCCGAAAATCACCGCAAAAACAAAGAAAAGGTGACGTTTTCGTGCCGCCTTCATAAATACTTTTCTATCGTGGCTGGCATATTGAGATAAGCAGAGGTATCAGTTATGACAGTAATAAATAAAGCAAATTATTTTTTGCTTAGGGGAGAGAGAGAAATAAATGTTTATTTAGAAAACAGTGTTCTGAACGAGGCCCGGTGTCACCCTAAAGTGGGAGGGTTCCCTAATCCAGGAACCCTTTGGCTTCAACTGCCCTCTTAACCCTGGCCACGAGTAGTCGCTAGTCTTCCAGGTCCTCGAGGAAGATCTTGGCCTCCGACGTTTCCATTTGGTGGTCGTCGTTTATTCTTGGGGCTTGGTCCCGCTCCAGTTGCACGTCGTTGTTTGCATGGCACTGGCATTCCACGAGCAAGTGTGCCAGAGTGTCTGGTACGCTGCTGAGCGGGCACATGTAGTCGTGTGTCGTTGGGTAAAGGCGGTGCATCCATATGACATGTATGTAAGTATTGCTTTGTAGGCGTCTGAAAATCACGCTCTCTTCTTTGGTTAGTCTTGGATAGGGTGGGGATACAAAAAATGAGCCCTTCGCAAAGCAGCCATGAGCAATTATTAGCGGATAATAAAATTGGACCAGTATTGCCCGCGAAACTGAAACCTAGAACAAAGGGCGCAGCTTCCGCATTTTCTGGAGATATCCAGATGGAGCGGGCTCTTAGCAGGAAGAACAGCAACTGATTCATTTGACCAGAGAGCCTGTCCGATCTAATTAAACGGTTAATTATTCATTTTATTACTGCTATGATTCGTATACTGCCTGCTCATCTTAAGATGTGTTCCAACACAGAAACAGAGATAAAGATAGGGAGGCGATTTTCGATTTTGTTTTTTCTGGATGATTTTCGGGCATATACTACATGAAACAGTATGTACACTTGAACTATGTCGTACCTGTCCCGTCAATAATTGAGGTGCAGGCTTATGACCATGCAGAATTCTTACAATAATGATGGCCTAGGACCTTTGCTGCATGTTAGAAATTTTTACTAACCACCTGTACACTACACAAAGCTGATTACCAAAGCCCCGCCTTGCAAGTCTATTGCGGGTATCACGCTCTTCTGAACAACGACGAAAAATGGCATAATGAATGTCTCCCTGCTACAAAAAAAGTATGTAGATGTAGTGGGTACCCGACAAGTGGGCTTGTAGCACTTACCTAAAAAGTGTCCCCCCCCCCCCAAAAAAAAAAAAGGTTCTAAAAAGGTTGCTCTTACAGCTTTCGATATGATTGTGCTGTGCGTTCCATGCAGGCCTGTTTTTTTTCATTCATTGTGAAGATATTGTTATCAGATTCGACGTAATTGGGGAGGAAAACGTTGCGATAAAACTTTCCCCCCTCCCCCTTTCAGAGATAATTGTTCGCAAGCCCATGACAGAGCGCGTTGGCATACAATAAAGAATTATAAATAAATTTAAGATAACAGAAATAAAGGAATTTCAAAGTTTTTTTTTCTGTCGGGTCTCTCGGTCGTATGCTGTACTTGTTAACCAGATCTCACAACTCATAGCATCGTGGCAGGTGACCGAGCTAACGGTCACGGCTTCACATTGACGTCACGCCACGAGGGAGAAATAAAGAATGATTTGGGTTGGCTCTGAGAAATGTTAGACCAAGTGGTCAAGATTAGTTGTAAAATATAAAACTGCGCAAGAAGCAAACCCAGACAAACAAAAGGATGTCAGTACTTCTTCCATTCCTACCGGTTTGCTTTTCTTTGCTGTTTAATATTTCATGATGAATGATTTCAATTGATACGTGAAATAGAATTTAAAAATTTCAAAATATTTTCTTGAACATTTTTTTGTGGACTTGTATGCCGTTCCACCAATTAATATTTGGGTTATTCAGGGTGTTTAAAATGGCCCTTAAGTATCGTTCAAAAATTATTACGCCTCTTTTTTTTTGGGGGGGGGGGCATAAATTGATAACAACTTTCCTGAATAAAGTCAATTTCAGAATGTATTATGAAACGAAAAGAAAAATTGTAGCGCTTGGCTTTGTGTATTGAAAAAGCTAAAAAAATTGAAACTTTTTCTCTTACTGCCATCTTTAAAAAGAGGTAATGATTGCAAGAGATTCGCCTACCCTTCTGTTACAGCTTAATTGCTTTTGACAATTGCCACCTGAAATAACGTAGCTGGTTTCAACTCATATAAAGAATAAAAATGATGGCTGAGGGATTGTGAATTGATGTAGACAGCTTGTTCGGTTACCTTCGTTAGGTATTTTATTGCAAAACATGAAAGCACCAGATATATAGAAGGGAGGTTTAAATAATAAATAAATAATGAATGAATAAATGAATATATATTAGATTCCACGTACAGCGGAAATCGATGATAACCGAAGCACGAATAAGAAATGTTGATATGTCACTTCAAAATAAGCACCACGTTGCGAGGTGGAGGTAAGTGATGCTGTACATGACTTCCGTGTCATGATTATCATGTTTAGATGTGTCGTTTACCTTCGTCCTCTATTCACGCCATGTGATACCAAATTTTGTATATGTGGAGCTAGCGAAACATTCGCGAGCACGCTCTGATCGTGGTATGTTGTCATGTTCTTACATGACACGCGTGTCAGGATTATCATGTTTGCACCAGTCATGTGCTTCGTCATCCATTGACGTCACGTAACACCCAATTTGGTATATGTAGAGCTAGCAAAATTGCCTCGAGCGCATCATGAAGGGCCCAATATACTCCAATGTGGAGTTGACGCGCGCGCACGCTGGACACAGCGACGTTACGTTAGCAAAACACGAGCACTCTAGAGTCTGACGTCAGGGGCGATAAGCGTCAGTCGGCGCGGCCCGACGGCAACCAGCGCGAAATGCGACATGCTGCATTTTGCGCCGATGCGTTACCCAGACAACACTGCGTCTCCCTCTTTTCGTAACAGAGGGACGCCAGAAGCGCTCAAACGCGCATGCGTCAAAGCAACGCAGCGCGGCGCGCGCCTGTGAATATATGACAGGACCGGCGCCTGGCGTGGCAACGCCGGCGTGACGAGACAAAATGAACGCCGGCAAGCACGCGCACCGCGTCACGTCGAAATGTTTTGGCGCCTTGACAGTGGCATGTAGTCATGTTCTCACATGACATGCATTACATGATTATCATGTTTGCACCAGTCACATACATTCGTCATCCATTGGCGTCACGTAATACTAAATTTGGAATATGTGAAGCTAGCAAAACGGGCGTGAGCGCATTACCAGTGTGGCATGTGGTGATGCTGTTAATGACACGCATGTCGTGATTATCATGTTTGGATGTGTCATTTACCTATGTCATCCGTTCGCGTCACGTAATACCTCAGTTTGGTACATATTAAGCTAGCGAAACGGCCACCAGCGCATCATGAGCGTGGCATGTAGTCATGTTGTTACATGACACGCATCTCATCATTATTATGTTTGAGCCAGTCACTTACCTTCGTCAACCATTCACGTACTGTAATACGAAATTTGATATATGTGACGCTAGCGAAACGGCCGTGAGCGCGTCATGAGCCTGACATTTAGTCATGTTGTTACATGACACGCATGTCATGATTTTCATGTTAGAGTCTGTCGCTTCTGTTCGCTATGCAATCATGCCATACCATACCAGTTTTGCAAGGTGCCATATGTAAGAAACCACCACAAGGGCTGCAGGACTATGAAATGTAAATCATGATATTCATGACATAAATGCCATGATCTTTGTGTTATAACTAGTCAAATATGTTCTACATACAGTCATCTTATGCCATACTAAGTTTGGTATTGATACCATTATTGAAACGTCCAGGAAAGCTAAAAGTAGTACGCAGCTATATAGATAGATAGATGGGTAGATAGATGGATAGATAGATAGATAGATAGATAGATAGATAGATAGATAGATAGATAGATAGATAGATAGATAGATAGATAGATAGATAGATAGATAGATAGATAGATAGATAGATACGCTCAAAGTCACCAACGTTCGCTAAGAAATGCTTCGCATTTAATAAATTAGAGACTGCAATAAAAAAATAAGCTATGTTTAGTGTGTCGCTTATGATGATATGGTAGAGGAGGTTATTAAGTAAGGTGTGAGCATGCGTTGATGTTTTCAAAAAAGTTTTGACATGATGCTGTTTTTCTTTAGGACGTATACTGGGGACCAACGAGCAGCGACGAATGTGACGATTCACAGCCATGCCCTTCACAACACAAGTGCTGCGTGAAAAACACCGCAAACACATGCCAAGACTTGAATGACATTGGTCATCGGTGCTCCAGTACTAAAGCTCCTCACTGCAACAAGGTGTATCTTGGTACCTGCCCCTGCGAAAGACGTCAGTTCTAGTTTTATTCATTTTGCAGACAATACAAAGGCATTGACCGCACTGAGGACACAAGGTGGTACTTTGCCTTTTGACATGGTCCTGCTCGCCCCGGGCCTAATAGCAGCGCAGCCGTACACAATCGAAATACAAAACATTCGAAATATACACAATTTCAAAGCAGCAGTGCTGTTTTATGTCGAAATAATTCAACCATATATAACGTTATTACAAAAAAAAACAGCAACAGGCACTCTTATTTCTCATAGTTGCCGCATTTGAGCAGAAGTACGTTCAAGGGGTGCAGAATAAAAATAATTACAATGCTCACGTGTAAATATACACATATACACAAGCATAATCATCATCATCATCATCATTATCACCATAATCATCCTGACAATGCCCACTGCAGGGCAAATGCCTCTCCCATGATCCGCCAATCAACATGGTCTTGTGTTTCCTGCTACCACGTTATGCCTGCGAACTTCCTAATCTTAACGGCCCATTTAACTTTCTGTCTTCCTTTCGTCGTTTGTGTTTTCTGGAGAGCCAGTCACCCTGAATGACCAGCGATTATCCTGCGTATACGTGCTACGTGCCCAGTTCATGTCCATTTCCTTTTCTTAATTTCAACTATGATATACTTAACCTCGTTTTTTTCCATGACCCAATCTGCTCTAGTTTTGTGTCTTAAGGTTATACCTATCATTTTCATTTCCGTCGCTCGCTGCATCGTCCTCAATTTAAGTGGAACTCTCTTTTTAAGCCTCCAGGCTTCTGCTCCGTAGGTCAGTACCGGTAAGATGCAGCTGTTATATATCTTCCTCTTGAGAGATAGTGGCAAACTACCAGTCATCATTTGAGAGTGCCTGCCGAATGTGATACACTCCATTCTTATTGATGATGATTGATATGTGGGGTTTAATGTTCCAAAACCACCATATGAATTTGAGAAACGCCGTAGTGGAGGGCTCCGGAAATTTCGACCACCTGGGGTTCTTTAACGTGCACTCGAATCTCACCCCATCCTTATTCTTCTAGTTATTTCACTCTCATGGTTGGGCTCCACAGTTGATACCTGTCCTGAGTAAACCTATTACTGCACAACTTCCAGCGTTTCTTCACCTATCGCAAAGCGTTGTTTTAGGCCTAGAGTGTTTCACAATGATTTCGTTTTATGCATTATAATTTTCAGACCTACTTTTCTGTTTTCCGTGTCCAGTTCAGTAATCATGAGCTGTAATTAGTCCCTTGAGTTAGTCATCAAGTCAATGTCATCAGCAAATTGCAGGTTACTAAGACGCTCTCGATTAACCCTTATCCTTAACTCTTCCCAATCTAGCGCCTCCTGTAAACACGTGCATTGGAGAGATCGTGTCTCCCTGTCTTACAACCTCTTTTATTGGGATTCTGTCAATTTCTTTATGGTGGCTGTGGAGCCACTGTAGATTTTTTACAGTATGTTTATGTAGAGTTCGTCGATGCCCTGACTCTGTAGTGCATGCATTACTTCTGATGTCTCGACTGAGTAAAACGCCTTCTCGTAATGTATATACGAAGGCCATGTATAGAAGTTGGTTGTATCTCACGCATTTCTCTATCATCTGATTGGTAGTATGAATACTGTCTATTGCGGAGTACCCTGTACGAAATATTACTTGGTCTTTTGGTTGATTCAACTCTAATGTCGTTTAATTTTATTAGCTGCTATTTTTTTGAATAGTTTCTAAAGGACGGAAAGTAAGCTGACCGGCCTGTAATTTTTCCAGCCCTTGACGTCTCCTTTCTTATAAATTATTATGATGTTGGCGCTCTTCCAAGACGATAGTTATAGCGCGAGAACAGAAACGCGACAAAGGGACAAGAATAAGACATCGTCGTCGTTTTTGTTCTCGCGCTATAGCTATCGTCTTGTCGTACCAACTAGCCCAAACCACCACACTTCTAAGCTCTTCCAAGACTATGGCACCCTTCCCGTCAAAAGATTCTTCAGTTTCCTGTCAGTTTTTGTAACACAATTTCTCCGCCATCTTTCAGCAGGTCCGCTTTTACCTTATACTCACTAGCGGCTTTGTCTCTTTGCATTCATTTTAGGACTTTCTTTACTTCCAATGTCGTTACTGGGAGGATGCCGAATTCCTCTGCGCTGTTATGGCTTCTTACGATATCATCCTGGTTGTTTCGGCTTCTGTACAGCTCTCTGTAGAACTCTTCCGCGACCTCAACTATCCTATCCCCATTCGTTATGACATTGCCTTTCTTGTCCTTTAATGCATACAACCGATTTTTGCCTATGCACAAGTTTGCCTTCGCAGCTTTATAGGCTTCGATCGCTTTTTAAAGCCTGCTCAATTCTCTACATGTTATACACTCTGATGTTGGCTACCTTACGCCTATTTATTAACTTCGAAAGCTCCACTAGCTTTATTTGTTGGTTGCATTTGAGGCTTTCATGGTTTGTCGTCTTTTAATGATATTTTTCGCATCCTGCGATAGTTTGCCAGTGTCCTGTCTGGTGAGGGCACCTCCGACATCAATCGCACACGTTTTAATGATACTAGTAAGATGATCGTTCGTTGTGTCTACACGCTAACGCCGGTTACCTCGTTTAGAGCGTCGATTTTATTTTGGATATCTTTTCGGAATAACATTTCGTGTTTGGTGGAGACGAATGCTTTTCGGAAATCTAGATATACGCCTACTCTAAATAACCTGTTCTCACTATCTTAGGTCATTTTATCTTTATTTTGCCTTAGTGCTTCTTTTTTGAAGACTTTTCATTTTCAAATAAAAACTATGGATCTACAATAACATTTTTCATCGATGAAAATTAAATAAATCGTGTGCACAAGGCTTTCTCTGCAAATTCAGAAAAAGATTGATAGCACAGATATTGGTATACAATTGGTCAACTGATTACACTTCCCGCATTTATGAATTGAAGTCACACGAGCAATATTTTAGCCTACCAGATGAGATCTGGTCTTTGAAATGCACGTTAATGGTTTTTCAATGTCATGTGCAATATCCCTAGCTGGTGAAGCTTTTATGCCGTCTTTTTTCTAAGAGAACCTAGAAGAGATGTGACTTCATCTCCTGAAGTAGGAGAATTAAATACAATGTCTTTCACAGCACAGCGCAGTGCACGTTTGTCATGCAACTTTGGCCTGAGTGGATGGTTGGGAAGAATCCAGCAGCTCCGAAATTCATGAAATGATTCTTTAATAAAGTAGGTAAAGAATGTACAGAATACTTAGTGCCATCAACTTTTAATTCCGGTGGTGCTCCTGACGGAGTGCTCGTCAATTTACAAAAAAACCTCCAATGTCTGACTACTGTCTGACTGTTTTGAACGACGCTTACAAACTTGCGTTCAAAAAAAAAAAAAGATAAGTCTGGCCTTCCTTAGCTCAACATTTAACCTAGTTCTGGATTGCTTAAGTTCCTTCAATATTTTAGAATAACGTGTTTTTAGAAAATTAGCAAATACATTTTCCTTTTGTTTTATGCGATATAAAAGGTAGCTCGTAATCAATGTCTTCCGGGCCTTTCTGGCCTTAACTACTGTTGTCAAACGAAACAGAGTATTATAACTCTGCTGCAATGTTGATAAAAAGGATTCATATGATCTGCTCGCAGTACACGGCTTCCCAGTTTATGCTGACGACTAGAGGCTGACACAAAGTGATTCAGCGCCAATTTATGTGTCTCGTAGGGAACTTTTCTTCATTCGAGTATTTGTGCGTTGGAAAAATTGCAAATGTGCACAAATAGTCACTGCTGTTCGAACCTAGGACATCAGAGGAAGTTGATCACCATTAACCCTATGCGAATATAAATTTTGCTTAGTGCCATAATACCTTGATACCTGTATTGATTCGGTACTCTTTTTTTTTGTTAAAACACACACGTTTATTGTCATTTCGATTTCGGAGTGACAGCACTACTCACATTTGTTTTTGTACAGCGGCTGAATTCCTGAGTGTAGTTATCTTTCTGTTCAATCTTCTGCAATATTTATGCTGGTTAATGATAATCCGTGTTTAACGCTCTTTCCTTCGTGTAATGGAGTCCATCGCAGCCACGAGGAAGAATTTACGATAAAGATACAAACACAAATTACTGGAATTAGAGCACGCCCATGACTACATACAAAACGTCAAACTAATTCGCCAAAAAACATGAAGCCAACAATAGGACTAAACGGGGGTGCAATGTACGAACACATACATATAGTAACTTTACTGAAACATCCTCCGAGTTTCTAGGACGGGCGAAAGCATTGGTGCTGTTGTTGTTGGAGGTGGAGGAAGAGGAATGGAGTGTCTCAATAACTTCCCTGGTCTGATCATTGTGACTGGAAAGTATTTCAGTCTCAGGAAACAGCGGGGTGAAGCCACATTCTAAGGTATGCTGTCTAATGGTAGAGTCAGCCTTAGTTGCTGGGCGGCAGCTAGGAATTCTCGACTCCTGGGTTTGTTTGTTTTTTTCGTCTGGGTCGTGCGATACCCATTGAAACACGTATTGAGCAAGGGCACCGTCACATTGTGGGGGTGCTGACACCCCTTGTAAAATTGTTTGTGCTGCGTGGCAGACGTGTCTCACACATAAGCCGCATTTAAAGGGTCACGAATATTGAGTGGTAGGTGGCGTTGTGCTCATGAGCATTTCCCACCACCGTCATCATCATCATGGTTAGAACGGCGGCGCCGGCAGTGACGCCTGGCGAAAAGCCATGGTGGTGGCACGGGAGAGATGAGCGGTTCTCTTTTGGCGGGTGGCGGTTGACGCGAACGGTTGTCTGTAGCGGTGGGTCCCCGGTGCGCGGCACCGCGGGTTGCGCACCGGGAGCCCTCGTGGCAAGTCAAGCGTTGGCGAGGCCACCTTGAGTGTGTTCTTTTGTTTGTTTCGTTGTTGAATGTTGTGCAATATTGTGCACGGTTGTCTAGCGTGATCACGATTGATGTATAATAATTTTGTTGACAATATAGTCGATCTAAAGGTAGGTAAATAAATGTGTGCGTTGTTTGGTTCGCTCTGACCGTGTCTACTGTGTCCGTTCACTCCAAGAGCGGGGTGCTTCCCATTTAGAATCATGGCATGTGCTGAAAAAAACAACCAAAAACAAACGATTGCCTAAATATGCCTATGCGACAACAATATTCGCTAATATTTAAAGAGACCAACCATCATTTCTGATGATGCCCATTTTTCTCAGCACAAAGGAAGTCTTATTCGTCAGTGAGCCTGATCCCGGATTGGTAAATTCGAAAATGCCACGAAATATTTGCAATCAGACTTTGTCTATCTGCAGCGATTACGAAGTGGTATGCTCACATGCTTCAAACAGTCAGCGCGCGGGCAGTTCGTATTCCAGCGTGGTGGCACACAGTGCAAGCGTGTACCCCGTGCGCATGCGCCACGGCTTGACTTGGTCCACTGGTAGCAGCGATGGCAGCGCCACTTTTAACCGTGCTTTTTCTGTCGTAAGCAGCACAGAGCTCAGCGGGGCTGAATAATAATACACATAACCTAATATTGAGGACTGGCACGCACAACAGCACCAGACGATGCGACATCGTTCAGGAAAGTGATCGACTCCATATTCCATAATCCCACTTCAAGGCTCTTCCACTAGCCTGTGCCACAAGGCGGTTGTTGATAATTTTAAGCATCATTTAAAAAAAAATTAGGCTGTATAGTCACAACTCGAAAATAAATGTAGAGTAGACCACTACATTTCATGGTCTTTTCATTTCTACTGCGTTCTAATCTTCCCTTCTGGCCAGTTGTCTGTCCTTTCAAAGAATTACCCATACGGGCAGAGCTGTAGGTGGTTTAACTATATAATGCACACGAACAGTTATGCCTTCAAAAAAATGAAAAAAAAAACGCTGACTGTTCTTACTTTTCGTGTGCAATTAATTTTAGGAAAATTACAAATGAAATTTTGTTTGTGATTAATTGTGAATAATTTGTTACTATCACATATTATGTAAGTCACTGTACCTTCTTCATAACATGTTAAATCTGCAATAGCTGCTATTATGACTCCTATAGTAGCTTTTAGTAGCTTTATTGAGGTATTTAAACCAATGTATCAAATGTGATTCAGTGGGAATTACAGGGTTAAGGAGATATGTTTCCTTTCTTGAGACTGTTGCTCCAGTGAAAATTTTGTGGAAGAGTGTTAAACGCATGTATTTCCCTCCATATTGCAAGTGCCACTATCCAAGATCAACTCTTATGTTTGAGGAGCTCTTGTTAAGGTTATAGATCGAGGAGACAGATCATGCTGCACGCTCTTGAATGCCTTCTGATTCGAAGAGTGCAATGAATGAAATACGGTGTGATACATATAGGCAGTTATATTTTTCTCTTTTTTTCTTTCTCCTCCTCTCACAATTCCTTTTCTTTTCTTTCTGTCTATTTCTCTCTCTCCCTTTCACGTGTTTTACGGGCTACACTTTGCCGAGCAGATCGAGTTCCCGTTTAAGTTCTCGCATCTGCTGTACTCGGTAGCTGGGCGACCTGCCTGTGCTGTTTTGTACAATCTGTGCATGTTTTGCATAACAAGTTACCGATAGCTGAAGCAACTTCACTTAAGCGCTCGCTGCCAAAACTTGTAGGACGGCTGAGCTTTGCCTTGAAGAGCAAAGTGCGATAGCGTGTAATCAGACCCCGTTTGCATCACCTTCAGAATCGCTATAGCCTGGCTTCGCTTCTCGGCGGGTGCCTGAACCATGCTTCAAGAAAAGGAGCATCTGTACGCTTGCGAATACCAAGGGCCGACTACGTCATATTTGTTCACCTTTTTCTTGTTGGCAAAGTACCCAGGTGTCCAAAACGTAACACGTGCGCCTGTGCAGCAGCACATGTTCTCGATGCTGTTGTTGATAATGATAATTATTATACACGTCTGCTTTGTAATTGACGAGCCTTTATACCGACCACTCGTTGCGCGAGTCGCATGTTTCGATGTCAGGCGAGATTATATATTTTTTCATGCTATGTTACACGTGTTAATGACACTCCTCACGCGATACATAAACTTCTTATAGGGTTTTTTTGAAAGCAATTTCGAGCACAGCCGCGGCTTATTGATAAAACACCTGTTTACCACGCAGAAGCTTCACGGTTCGGTTACCACTCGTACCAAAAAAAAAATTTTTTTTGATGAGTTACTTGTTTGCGTCTAACTTGAATTTTCGCTCACGGGCAACGCTAAATATTCGCTCAGAACCAGCGGCACGCGCGCGAACACCAACACAATAATTTCCGCGAAACGAGCTCTGCAACGCTACCAGGTTAAACTATATACACGCATGTTGAAGCGGCACGAGTCGTTTTTAATTTCATCGTCGTCATCGCTGCACCCAAGAGGCTTAAATAGCAGCCGTGCTAACGGCTGCTATTTCTTACTTCCTTACTTTCCGGTCATAAGATCGTCCTATGCCCAACTGTGACATCACGAAAGCTCCGAAGAAATGATAAAAACACAAAATGAGACAACCCTGTTCTCGCCTTTTCATTACGCCACGCAGTTTTTCACCCGAAAACTAGTGACACTTACATGCGCCTGCAAGAGAAAGTAGCCTACTTGAAATACAGGAGACTTGCATAGAGTCGCATAATTTAGCCATCGTTATTAAGTGCAGCACTTATGCAAGCATTTTTTCGGTGAAAAAGCGAGCTTCAATTCATTTTCTTATATTCTAACCAACTACGTATAAAACTGACTACCAAGTAAGACCCCCATCTTCGATGCGTTGCGTGGAACAGGTGAAGCAACGTACGCTTATCGCCTCCCTCATTCTCTATCTTGGTTTCGTCGTGCTTGCCGCGCAAGAATAGCTGACTGTGCTTCCTGTGACCTATTGCGGCAGCGCTAAAACCATCTGACGGTATCGTTAACCACTCACTGCCGCTCCTAGCGACAGTCCCTATCAAATGTTTAAGCACCTCGACGACTATGGCAGCTCTCCGGGGAAGCTATCTCTGGATGCAGGATGATACGATCTTTATCGAAAAGATACGAGAGCGTCCCTGAAGTTTTTGTGGTCGACAAGCCTAGTTGAATTATTATGACACCACCCCTGCCTGTGTATTCATTTCCACTTTTTTATGTTTGCTTTTTCAATTCTTTCTTAATAAATTTCTATTTCCTTTGATACCTACGACCTTATGCAGGTCAGCATTGTGGATCACGTTTACTTGTAGAGCACCGCACGGAGACAAGGCGTAAAAGGAACGAAAAGGATGCCGCTACACTCGCAACTACTTTATTTCGCAGGAAAAAAAAAACATGGTTAATATACAGCTTCATAGCATACCACGTGTGCCAGTGATGTTCAAGTTACAACATTTATCGGTCCAAAATCACGATCAGGGTAAACAGGGTGAACAGTGGAAGTGCCCTTGACGTAATCAGGGTGAACAGTGGAAGTGCCCTCGACAGGCTCGCAGACGTTTTGATAGGAGGACCTATATTTGTGAAAGTTAGGTCCTTTGACAAAGATAGGTCCTCCTACCAAAATGTCAGCCAGCTTGTCTGAGGCACTTCCACTGTTCACCCTGAAAACATTTGTCAGCGATTTTCCAAAAAAGTACGTTTCGCAATCGTTTCGACTATAGCCGATGTTTGGCTGATGCAACGATCTTTTGTTTTAGTTATATGGAAGGCCTAAAGAGCTTGCCTGGTCCGCTGATCCCTGCCAACACAGGACTTTCAGAGCTCAATAGATCGCTAGCAACTAAGGCTCACTCTCCCATTAGACGGCATAGCTTAGAATGTGGCTTCATCCCGCTGTTTCCTGAGACTGAAATACTTTTCAGTCACAATGATCAGACCAGGGAAGTTATTGAGACACTCCATAGCTCCTCCTCCTCCAACTACAACAGCACCAATGCTTGCGCCAGCCTATGCAATGTCCTCGTCTTTTTGTGCAATCACTCGTTTATTCTGTTTTTTTTTTCAAAGTGTTGCAGTGCCCACGGAGACAGAGTGAGGAAAAGCAGAGCACAGTGGAGAATTAGTTTCACTCTGTCCCGGCCCGTGGCCACTGTAACCCTTTTAGGACACTGTACCAATTAGCTGACCAAGTTGTCCCCATGATATTCTACGGCGATTAAGTTTTTATAGGTCGTCAGAGGATTATATACCGTTGTATGGCGTAAATATTGCTAAATTCGAACATGGTTTACTACAAAGGCCTTTAAAGAATTATGTCAGCTTTTTTAGAGTTTAACACTCTTTTGGTGCGCACAAAGAACTCCATACCTGAGTTCCGCTTAAATTTATTTGTTCTCTTTTACAGCGTTTACATGCAAGGACATGGGAGAAAATATCAGCATATGCGTCCCTCCTCAAGGCTAGACGAAATAAATGTGTGAAAAGAGGCGGTGTGGATGAACAAATTTCATTGCATTATGATCTATTTTTATTTAGGGGTTCCTTGAGCATCGCGGAAGGGAATGTGCCCTGCGAAATTAAGCGAGGAATACCACTGGAAATAAAAAAAATGCAACATTGTAAAAGATAACATGTCAATTATCTTTAGGGGATCATTACACTCTCGACAGAGTCGTAGCTCCCGAGCTAACGAGCTTCTTTGAAGGGGGTCATAAATGTAGCAAGTCGGGCCTAACCGAAAAGAGATAGCACGCACTATATTTTTTATTAGAGTGTTGGTGGTGTCGTGGAACATTTTGGGGACTTTCGATAACGCCAACCGGTAAACTAAGATCTTTACAAAAACATGGCGAGGCCACTGGCCAAAGCAGGGAGGCGTATATGTGTATCTACGTTGCTCTCGCTATAGTGCCTCTCAGTCACCCCGAAGAAGGCAGTAGTTGATTTCGAAACATCGGGTTTACAGCCTTTATGCAATACAGCGTTCACTTTATTGAAAGGTTGTTGGTTTGAGTCTTTCCCAGTTTAATCTGATGCGTCGCACTTATACAACTTAAAGCGAACCAAACATCAGTTCATATCATGAACGTCGCAATGAGCCGCCTCAAGCAAAACAGCGTAACATAGCCTCCATAGGAGTTCGCACAGGAGCGTCCGCTCCACCTTCTTTCCTAATCTGTCCCACAGACTTACTAAGTAGCAGTGGCGTAGCCAGGGAGTGGCACGCCAGGCCCGTGCCCCCCCCCCTCTCAAAAGTATTTTAATTGCTAAACATTTCTTTGCGAACTTCCGCGACTCTGAGCGTGCCTATCTATCTATCTATCTATCTATCTATCTATCTATCTATCTATCTATCTATCTATCTATCTATCTATCTATCTATCTATCTATCTATCTATCTATCTATCTATCTATCTATCTATCTATCTATCTATCTATCTATCTATCTATCTATCTATCTATCTATCTATCTATCTATCTATCTAACCGCTTACGTTTGGGTGCTCTCGTGGTCACCCCCTTAACTTGGCGTGCACCTAAATTAGCAGGGGAGGGTAAGATGGTTTGACGAATATGACACGCTGGTCAAGACTTGATTTATGTCACGATTTTGTCACGTACGCCGTCAAACACTTCCCGCCAGACACCGCCACACACCCACGGGCGGGTATGTGCCACAGGTGATTGACACTTAGTATTGTTACGGCGTTGGTGACTTCTGTACAAAATGCATTTACAGAGGAACAACCACAGGCAAGAGTCACAATGGCTGATTGGCACCCTTGCGCGCCTGTCAGCTGATCCTGTCCTTCCTTTACTTCATCTCCGTAACAGGATTACCGGGTGTTGGAGCGCCGTCTCGGCGCGAGTTCGGAGAAGTGCGACAGAAGTAGGGTTTCATGCGCGAAACATGAACATTGTCAACAAGTGACAAACTTAGTGACGTATTGGAGTGCAATGGCGCTTTTTCGTTGTTGACGTCGCTAACTTGACGTAGAGGGTTCTGCGTATCGGGACAAAAGTTTTTCGGAGAGACCTACACGTCGACACGGTGACTAGAGGAGCACGCGGTCACCCGGGGAAAACGTTATATTACGATGCCGGTGGTCGTAGCGGGCTTTTCGCATATCCGGTGACCTGGTGAGACGAGACTGGGCAACTTGACGAGCCATGTGAGCCCGATCAATGGCTTCGCGAGCGTACTCGGAAGCAGATGGCTTGAGAGGCAAGGTGGTTTCAAACGGCAATATGGGGTAGCGACCATACAAAAGATAAAAAGGTGAGAATCCTGTGGTGTCTTGTCGATAGGAATTATACGCGAAAGTCACAGAGGCCAACGTGGTGTCCTCGTCACGATGATCTTCGGATACGTACACCGAAAGCACCTCTGTGAGCGTGCGGTTGAGACGTTCAGTTAGGCCATTAGTTTGTGGGTGGTAGGCGGTAGATAGCTTATGCACTGTAGTACGAGATCGAAGGAGGTCATCGACAACTTTGTACAAAAAAGTGCGGCCGCGGTCCGTAAGCAGCTGTCGGGGTGCACCGTGGTGTAAGATGGCGTCATGAAGAAGAAAATCCGCGACGTCCGTGGCGCAACCGGTTGGCATGGCCTTCGTTATCGCGTAACGGGTCGCATAATCATGGGCGATGGTGATCCATTTATTTCCCTATGTCGTCGACGGAAAAGGGCCAAGAAGGTTGAGTCTCACGCGATGAAATAGTTCAGAGGGGAGCCCGATTGGGTGAAGGTATCCAGCTGGCAGCAAAGAAGGTCTTTTTCGGTGCTGGCAAAGGTCGCAAGTGGCGACATATCGACGCACGCTGCGGTACAGTCCTGGCCAGAAGAACCGACGTCGCACGCGGTCGTATGTGCGGGAAACACCGAGGTGTCCCGCTGTTGGTGCGTCGTGAAGTTGTTCAAGTATGGCAGGCCATAGATGACGAGGAATGACAAGCAGAAACTCAGCGCCTTCAGTGCTGACGTTGCAGCGGTAGAGGATGTCGTCATGCAGCACGAACATACGAGATTCAGCGTCATGGCTGTCAGACTGGATGGCGTCGATGATAGCTGCGCACTGACTCATCCCGTCGTTGTTCAATGCGCGTATCGCCGATGTCAGTAAACGCCATTACGCTGCTCTCCAGGTCAGTCGTAGCGGAATCAGGAAGGTTTACTGGATGACGAGAAAGACAGTCTGCGTCCTTGTGCAAACGGCGAGACTTGTAGCTGACACTAAACGAAAATTCCTGGAGCCTCAGAGCCCAGCAACCCAGACGTCCAGTCCAGTCGGGTCCTTCAGAGAAGTCAGCCAGCAGAGGGCGTGGTGTTCCGTAATGACGGAGAACATGCGACCATATAAATATGTCCGGAATTTGGCGATGGCCCAAACTAAATCTAAACACTCTTTCTCGGTGATGCAACAATTCCTCTCAGGGAGAGAAAGCAGGCGACTGGCGTAAGCTATCACACACTGTCTGCCGTGGCGCCACTGAGTGAGAACTGCGCCAATACCGTGGCCGCTGTCGTCGGTGCAAACTTCTGTGGCAGCAGAAGGATTAAAGTGGGCACGTATGGGGGTCGTATTTAAGTAGCCGATGAGAGCGGTGAGCGCTTGAGTCTGCTCAGGGCCCCATGAGAATGTGGTATCCTTCTTCAGTAAATCTGTGAGTGGCCTGGCAACGTCGGCGAAGTTTTTCACAAAACGACGAAAGTAGGAACATAAGCCGATGAAAGTTAGGACATCGGATGTAGACCAGGGCAGCGGAAGGCTACGGACGGCGCGGATCTTTTCGGGATCTGGTTAGATGCCATCGGCATTTACAAAATGGCCCAGAACGGTAATTTGACGGCGGCCAAATTGACATTTCATGGAGTTTATTTGTAGCCCAGCTGTTCTGAAGACTGAGAGAATTGCAGCGAGGCGGGTCAGGTGGCTGTAAAATTAGATGAAAAGACTATCGCATTGTCTAGGTGACAGAGGCAAGTGGACCACTTATAACCACGCAGGAGAGAGTCCATCATTCGTTCGAATGTGGCAATGGCGTTACATAGCCCAAAAGGCATGAGCCTAAACTAGTATACACCGTCCGGTTTAATGAAGGCCGTCTTCTCGCAGTCCGTCTCATTGACAGAAATCTGCCAGTAGCCGGACCGAAAATCAATAGTCGAGAAGTATGTAGCGCCGTGCAGGCAGTCCGATGCGTCATCGATGCGTGGTAGCGGGTGTACGTCTTTTCGCGTGATCTTGTTGAGGTGGCGATAGTCAACACAGAAGCGCCAGGTACCGTACTTTTTCTTCACAAGGACGACACGGGAGGCCCAAGGACTACTTGATGGTTCTATGGCACCTTTGTTGAGCATTTTGTCAACTTCCGCTTGGATAACTCTGCGCTCAGTGTGGGAGACATGATAGAGGCGTCGGTGAATGGGGCTGGCGTCACCAGTGTTTATACGGTGCTGAACGGTGAATGTTTGCCCTAGAGGTACGTCATCGAAATAAAAAATGTCGGTGTATGACTCGAGAAGGCGATGAATGTCGTTGGCTTTCGCAGGATTGAGGTCGGGTGCAGTCATCTTCGAGAAACGATTTGGCAGAGAACAGGTGCTGTTAGCTATAGGAGACTGAAGTAAATCAATCTTGGTGGTGAGAGCCACTATTTCGAATTCGTCAGCATTAGATACGCTGGCCAAGAACATGCCACAAAGAAGCACATAGGGCAAAAGCGGAAATTGAGAAGTGGGAGCGAGGTACAGTTGTCAGTGACAGTCCCAAGCGTATGGGGAAAGGCGCTGTTGCGCTCCTAAAGGACGTCGGTGAGAGGAAGGAGGACATATTGACAATCGGGAACCTGTGGCTGCGTGGTCAAAACGACATATGTGGCTGCCTGAGGCGACAGTCGCACATTCTGAAGAGAGCACAGGCGCGGCGGGGCAATGTGGGGTTCGGCAACTATCTGAGGCAGCTCTTGCTGAAGGACGCCGTTAGCACAATCGATAAGAGCAGAATGTATCGACAAGAAGTCCAGGCCTAGGATAACGTCATAAGGGGAGTGGTCAATCACGGCTAAAATGACAGAAGTAGTGTGGTCTTTTATACTCAAGCGGGCAGTGCACATACCGAGAACCATCGGCGTGCCACCATCGGCCACACGGAGCATTTGTGCAGCCGCTGGTGTCAGAACTTTCTTTAAACGTGTGCGTAGGCTTCAACTCATGACCGAAATGCTTGCGCCGGTGTCTACTAGTGCTTGTACAGGTACGCTGTCTACTTCAACGTCTATTACACTTCATCTGGTGGGAACGGAGAGAGGATTTGCTGCGGAAGTCGTCAATGCAGCACCACCTCCGGGAGCTGCATTTCTCAGTTTTCCGAGACGATGCGGCCGGAAGCCTCGGGGGACGAGAAGCGCCGTGGCTGGGGCGAACGGGACGATGGGCGACGTATTTGCAGTGAACGAGACTGGTGCCCACGTGGTGAAGGCGAGCGGCTGTACCAAGTCTTCCGAGAATGACCAACGGCATTGGACTCTTCGGCAGGCGAAAACGTGCGGGCGGTACCGTCGAAACAGGTTATATTGGATTGCACGAGGTGCCGAGAACCATGTATTTTGGCAGTAACGAGCAATATGTCCAACGCGGTGACAGTTGAAACATATTGGGCGGTCATCTGCAGTTTGCCACTCAGCCGGGTTGCGAGTACGTTGAGAAAACCGTCGGTCGGAGGAGGGCATCGCGAAAGGGCATTCGCTGACTCTGGGCGCGGTGACATGGCACACGGAATGCACCCCGATGTTTTCAAGCTCCTGGCGCACGAGAGCTTGAACAAGAGGAACAGTAACAGGAGTGGTATCGGTGCTGCGCGAATAGAACGCTGAGGGCGCCATTGCGCCCAGTTCGCGATGAACAATACGTGTCAGGTCTCTCGACGGCGACGGAAGTTGCGGTGCGGATTGGTCCTTGCAAGTTGATGTAGCAGTGGTGTTTGGAAGCCGGGCGAATGTTTGCAGAATGCGGCGAATTTCCACTTGCTAAAACTGACGACACTCTTTGATGATCGCGTCCACGGCGGAACAGCCCTTGCACATCAGGAGGTCCAACACGTCGTCGGCAATCCCTTTCAGGACATGCCTGTCTGTTACAAGCTGCCACTCTAGCGTCGCCAGCGCGAAGTCGGCGACGGGAATGACAGCAGGTTGGTTCGTTCCGTACGCAAGCAGAGACAGTGAAGAGATCAGAGACGTGAGAAAACAAAACAAACTTTACTCTAGTGATATGGCAGCCCACGGGATCTAATACAACACTTCAATACAACTAACAAAATACATCGACACTTGATACAACTAAAGAAATATATAACAGAAACAATAAATCAGCTTACGAGAGAGAACTATTACAAACTACACAAACTAACAAGAATATAACGACGGATGAGAAAGTTCGAAGATATAAACAGGTGAAGGCATACGTGTGATGACCGGCAGCATTGCGTCCCCGACGATCGGATGCGAGAAGTCGAAGAGAGTTCTGGCACGACTGCGATGTCGGCGGTGTTGCAACGCTGGTGGCTCCGGGAGGCTAGTGCTTGCAGGTGACTTCGAGCAGGTTGAGCTAACTCGAGGCGAAGTCCCGATGTCTACGTTGCAGACGTTAATATCGCGTCACAACTAGACGAACGGCTAAGTTTAGGTGGCCAGCCGATACAGAGCCACACTAAAAACTTCTAGAAGAGATGCTTGTTGATCTGTTTCTACACCATCTTGGTCAGCGACTAGTCTGCCTAGCAGGGCAAAATCCTGAGCTTAAATCCCCCTCGTGTCTCCTCACTCTCTTCCTTGGGGACAAGAGACCTCTACATGGGTCCAATCATGTGCGTTCAATTGATGAAAACTCCGCCCCAAAAATATTTTGACCCCACCCCTTTTTAATTGGGAGAGGGCCCTCAACTAGCGAGAGTGACAACCTGTCGGGTTGTTGTCATACGGCTTGGCCACCAGAGCTTTTCCCACGCTTTTCCCCGTGGGAACGGTCAACCGTTTGGCTCTCAGCCGGTGCGTCTCGTAGTATAATCCTTGTTCGGGGTATACTGCGGCCTTCTACGACCTTGCAGACGCCGCCGCAGTTACAAAAGGATCAAACGTCGGCGGCGACGTTCCAAGAAGAGCACCCCATTCCGCACTTCTCGGCTCCCTTTCATGCGCCCGCCGCTCTCACGGTCAGTGGGGGAGTACGGCGCCCGGTAATTGCCGTGACGCGGTGTCGCCAAAAATGGCCGTCCGTGACACTGTCCTTGTCACCTTCTGTCATGTCACTTTCAGCCCTTCTGCAGAGGGCCAGCACGTCTTGAATGTACGCGAGGTATGATTCCGTGGGGGATCGGGGCACGGTAGGCGAATTCCTTTTTGGCGGCGATCTTACGACTGGCGGTTTTGCCAAACACCTCTCGCATCTTTTCTTTGCATTGGTCCCAGCTGGTTCTTCGTTGTTTTCATACCACGCCTTCGCCATGCCTCTCAAGTAGAACAGTACATTGGCCAACTGAAGTGTGGGATCCCATCTGCTCGGCACACTCACTCGTTCGAACATGGCCAACCAGTAGTCAACGTCGACGCCATCGGTCCCGCAGAATGTACCGGGATGCTTAAGTGGCGTAAAAATGTATGGTTACGACGCCGTGTTCGTCAGAGACGCTGACGTTGGCGCGGAGGGCTCAGCATTGGCCATGGCTGGAAAACCGATGCGACATCTGCTGCGGAGCTCCGTTGCCTGGTGGTTACCCCGCACCTCTCACCGATATGTTACGGAATCGGTGACTTCTGTACAAAATGCACTTACAGAGGAAAACCCACAGGCAAGAGTCACCATGGCTGATTGGCACACTCGCAAGCCTGTCAGCTGATTTTGTCCTTCCTCTTTTTTTCACTTCATCTCCGTAACAGTATCTACCCAGAAATGACAACAACGCATGGACAATTTCAACGCGCGAGTGTTAACAAATACTCGACATCGGTAGCGTCGACCCGGTGAATGCAAAGAATAAATGTCAGGATCCCAGCTGGAATCGAACCCAAGCATTCTGTGTGGCAATGAAGCATTTAACCACAGAGCTATGCCAGGTCGTTGAACTACTTTTCAAATAGACGCTAATCTTCGTGAAACATCAATTGTGGTTGCAGTGCTGCCTACCCAATTTTATAAGCACTACATATGTACTCCTTTAAAACAGCCGTCACGTCTGATTAACGTCAATTGTGGTTAGTTGCCATGCGCTGAAGTTGATTTATGTAGCAGTGTCCGGGAGCAGCATCGTCATGAGCATCAGCGCTTTATATCAGCTTCCGGTGTTGCTAATACGCACGTTCCAGTTGGCATCGTTGCGCAAGTGCAAACAACTGGTTATATAAACATCTGCAACTCTTCAACATATGCATGTGTGTGCGTGCAACATTTCTACATATACTTAGTGTCATTTCATGACGTGTCGCTCAATAAAAAAAGTGCAACACGACCACCTTCACTCCGCATGCTTCGCATAACGTCGATTCCCACGTACGTGGAATCTGGTGATTATTTTTTTGTCATGGTAGAACCCAAATTAATTGACCAGGCCCCCATTTTAGATGAGGGGGGGGGGGTGCCCCCTTTTCCACCGGGAAGTTTCTGTTTACGCCCCTGCTCACTAAGACCTATGTGGCGCTCGAAGGCGGCCCAAGGTTGCTGATGTGGCATGCAATCGAAAGATATTTACCTACCTACTTCTACGACAGCAAAGCAGCTTGCCAAAGGAAGGCCGTAGTGAGAACCACTGCATCGTCTCATTTTCATTCTTGTATCCATTGACAACATTATTTTCTTACGCACTCGAAAATATGTGGAGTTGGGGTGGGGAGGAGCTCTGCGATAAACGCTTTTATAGCAATGTCGACAACTGGGTACGTCAGTACGATTACGTTATCGTTCAAGCAGCACCAACAACACATACGAAACAACAGACAAAACAAGCGCTTGTTTTTTTGTTTTTTTGTCTGCGGTGTTCGTGCTGTTTCAACCGTAATGAAACTTTTATACTCTTAATGCTTCCATATCTTATAGAAATGACATTCCCATTCCTCCTTTGACAATTCTTACCGTCCGGGCTGCTGAGCCGAAGGTCGCGAGTTCGATTTTTATGGAGGCGAAATGTCGGAGGCCCATGCACTATGCGATGTCGAAGCCCGTTAACGAACACGCGATGGCCGAAATTTTTGGAACCATTCACTGCGGCACACCTCGTAATCATATCATGTATTTTTCAATATTACTTATGTACAGAAGCGGCCGAACACTGAAGTGGGTCGAACTCTTATGTGCTTTCTAGTGGGTCTGCCCAAGGAGAACGCCGCTCGCGCGGAGACCCCGCGTTTTGGCCGTTACTGTCGCCATTGTGCAGACTCGCTGTGTGCCGGCTAATAAACGCCATAACAAATTGGTGGAGAGTGCTACGATCCCCTTCGATGCCCTTGGAACTACGCTCACGTACGCTGCAATCTACCATGTCCCACGACGCCTCTCAGCAAACGCCTCCTCCCATGCCACCCCCATGTCCCGGTGTCCCCAGGATCCGCGATCCACCCATCTTCACGGGCGCCGATGGCACTGACGTGGAGGACTGGCTCGCCATTTACGAGCGCGTGAGCGTCCCCAACAAATGGGACGAGGACGGCAAGTTGACAAACTTGGTGTTCTACCTTGCGGGCGTTGCAAGTTTGTGGTACACCAACCACGCGTCCGAGTTTGCAACCTGGTCCGGTTTCAAGACTGCTATCACCAACGTTTTTGGCCGCCCTGCCGTTCGCAAGCTGCAAGCTGAGCAGCGCTTACGCGATGCTGCTTCAGCAGCCTTCACGATGCTGCTTGCCAAAAACCCAGGCACAGTAGCTGAGGTCATCACGCTGTGCCAGAGCTACGAGGAGCTCCGCCGGCAGCGTTCGATGACCCGTCGCTCCACATCACGAGATGCAGGGCTTGCAGGCTTGGAAGCGAGCTGTGATCAGGTGGCACTGCTGGCAGATCTCAAGTCCTTCATACGTGAGGAAATCGCGCGGCAGTTCTCTCTCCTGCCCTTTGCCCACCCACCGGCTGCTCAACAATCGGCCCCTACCATTCTTCCACCCATCCGCCGAGCGATTGAGCAGGAAATAGCGGAGGTCATGCCTGCGTACCACCCACAACAACTTCCGGCCCCTGCACCCCCAAGTTACGCCCAAGTGGTCGCAAGGCCGCCTCCAGTCGTTCAAGCGCCTGCACCAGTGACTTACGCCGAAGCTGTCGCACGACCTCCGTCCTTTGCAGCGGGTATGCCGGCTGCATATGTTGGCGCAACCCCTCAGCCTCATTTTCAGCCCACCATGCAACCTTTCCAGACACCGTTCCGGGCGAGACCCACCCCGGCAAACCGATGGCGCACACCCGACAACCGGCCCATCTGCTTTGCTTGCGGTTACGCCGGTCACGTAGCCCGTTATTGCTCTCGACTACAGCCGGCTCCCACTTCTCCTGTTGCTGGCCACATTAGCCGTTCGTATAACGAGGAACTGCCGTCTGTGCCACTGTCGTCTCGCCCAGGTCCGTCTGCTCGAAGGTCGCCGTCTCCACGACGTCGGTCTCTGTCCCCCATGCGGCCAAGTTCTTCTGCTCATGAGCGGGAAAACTAGTCGTCGCAGTCCCAGAGGCAAGGACTGCGACGCTATCGCATTGTGAAAGCCCTCAGAGCCACCCATCTAATGTCATTGACGTGCTTGTGGACGGTGTTCATGCATCTGCTCTTATTGACACTGGAGCTGCGGTATCAGTTATGAGCGAAAACCTTTGCCGCTTGCTTCGAAAAGTGATGACGCCGATTTCTGGACTGTCCCTTCGTACCGCTAGCTCACATCGTATTAATCCTACAGCAGGCTGCACAGCTCGCGTTGTCGTTCAGGACGTTCTGTTTGTCGCCCAATTCATCATCATTCCTGCATGCTCTCATGACGTCATCTTGGGATGGGATTTTCTCTCCCGCAACGACGCCGTCATTCATTGTGCCACCGCCGAAATTGAACTCTCGCCCTTCTCGCATTTGACGCCAGAAGACGGTCCCTCGACACTGAACAAGATTCTTGTGAAAGACGATACTATAGTGCCTCCAAGCTCGACGATGGGCGTATCGGTCTACTGCACCGGTCTCTCCGACACAATTGCACTTGTTTCGCCATCCTACTGTGCTTCCAGGAGGAAAGGGTTGCTAGTACCTTTCGCGACCGTGCAAATCACCCAAGGCAACGCCGCTATTTTTGTGACCAACCCATCCCCGTACACTGTTACCTTGGTTCAAGGGGAATGTCTCGGCAGAGTGGAAGCAGTCGACGACGCACAAGTCCTGGACGCACCCGAAGACTCGCGTTGTCCCGATTCACGTACCATCAGTGCTGTTTCTACTTCTGACCCATCATCTCCTGATGTATTTGGCCCATTCATTGATGACAACCTTACGTCAGTGCAGCGTTCCCAGCTTCTAGACCTGTTGCAAGAATACCGTTCTTCTTTCGATGTCGGGCGAAGTTCTCTCGGTCGCGCGTCCACTGTTACGCATCGTATTGACACTGGGGCCCATCCACCATTACGGCAACGTCCATACCACGTGTCGCCTGCTGAACGCCGGCAAATTAACGAGCAGGTTGACGATATGCTCCGACGCGACGTCATTCGGCCCTCGGACAGTCCATGGGCGTCTCCTGTTGTTCTTGTTGCGAAGAAAGATGGTTCTGTGCGGTTCTGTGTGGACTACAGATGGCTCAATAAGATCACTCGCAAGGATGTCTACCCACTGCCGCGCATCGACGACGCAATGGACAGCCTTCACGGAGCCCAATTTTTTTCTTCTCTCGATCTGCGCTCGGGGTACTGGCAAGTACCCCTGGCTGATGACGCTCGACCGAAGACTGCCTTCATCACACCCGACGGCTTGTACGAATTCAACGTCATGCCGTTTGGTCTGTGTAATGCACCTGCGACATTTGAGCGCATGATGGACACCGTACTGCGCAACTTGAAATGGCACACGTGCTTGTGTTACCTCGATGACGTTGTTGTCTTCGCTCCAGATTTCTCCACCCATCTCCAACGTCTAAAAGAAGTTTTCGCACGTGTGAGCAATGCCGGCTTGCAACTAAATCTGAAGAAGTGCCGCTTTGCAGCACGCCAACTCACCATCCTAGGGTACGTCGTGTCCAAGGATGGCATTCTTCCTGACCCAGCCAAGCTTCGGGCCGTGGCCGAATTTCCAAAACCTGCGTCCGTCAAAGAACTGCGTAGTTTCGTGGGCCTGTGCTCATACTTCCGACGCTTTATACGAAACTTCGCCACGATTATATCACCGCTGACGAAGCTCCTCGGAAGTAACGGGCCCCTCAATTCGTGGTCGTCAGAGTGCGACAACGCGTTCTTGAAGCTCCGCCACTTGTTGACGTCTCCTCCCATTCTCCGCCACTATGTCCCTACGGCCCCAACAGAAGTGCACACGGACGCCAGTGGTGTAGGCCTCGGCGCTGTCCTGGCGCAGCGCAAACCCGGTTCTCTGATTATGTTGTGACATATGCAAGCCGTACGCTCACAAGAGCCGAGACAAACTACACCGTCACGGAAAAAGAGTGCCTGGCGATCGTCTGGGCTCTTACAAAGTTTCGACCTTATTTGTATGGTCGCCCATTCGATGTCGTCACTGACCATCATGCACTATGCTGGCTGTCATCATTGAAGGATCCCTCAGGCCACCTCGCCCGTTGGGCTCTTCGCTTACAAGACTACGACATCCGCGTCCTCTACCGCAACGGACGCCAGCATGCTGACGCCGACGCCCTCTCGCGCTCCCCTCTGCCTGAAGCTAACGTGCTCTGCTCAGTATCCTCGGTTGTTGTTTCTGCCATTGATGTTGACATTATCGCTACCGAACAGCGAAAGGATAATTGGATCGCCCAACTGATCGACTTGCTCTCTGATCCGTCCGCAACGCCATCCACGCGTGCCTTGCGTCGTCGAGCTCACCATTTCGCCATTCGTGACGGCCTCCTACACCGACGCAATTACGACGCCGATGGCCGACAGTGGCTACTCGTGATACCCCGCAGTCTGCGGTCGGAGATATGTGAATCCTTCCATTCTGATCCACAGTGCGCGCACTCTGGGGTATTCAAAACCTACCATCGCATTAGACAACGCTACTTCTGGCGCGGGATGTACCGCTACGTCCAGCAGTTCGTTCGCTCCTGTCTCGCTTGCCAACGCCGCAAACCGTCCGCACACATGTCACCAGCCGGTCTGCAACCGCTACCTTGCCCTGACCGTCCGTTTGGGCGCATAGGTATCGATTTGTACGGACCACTTCCTCTGACGTCCACTGGCAACCGCTGGGCCATCGTCGCCGTAGATCATTTAACGCGATACGCCGAAACCGCCGCTCTCCCTGCGGCTACTGCGCGTGATGTTGCGTCCTTCCTACTACATCGATTTATATTGCGCCACGGTCCACCCCAGGAGCTTCTCAGCGATCGAGGCCGTGTCTTCTTGTCAGAAGTCGTCGATGCCATTCTCACCGAGTGCCATTCTGTCCATCGCAAAACTACTGCTTACCACCCGCAGACGAATGGTCTGACCGAACGCTTTAACCACACCCTCGGCGACATGCTGTCGATGTACGTCGCCGCCAACCACACGAATTGGGATACCATACTGCCCTTCGTCACTTACGCCTACAACACCGCCCCTCAGAGCACGACTGGTTTTTCACCTTTCTTTTTGCTGTACGGAAGGCACCCGTCACACATCATCGACACGATACTCCCGTACACGCCGGATCCATCTGAGTGTACACCTATTTCCGAGACCGCCAGGCTTGCTGAAGAGTGTCGCGAGCTTGCCAAGACTTTTACGGCGCATGAGCAAGAGCGGCAGAAGAATATTCGTGATGGCTCCGCCACTTCTGAGCCCACCTTCCTTCCTGGTTCCCTTGTATGGCTCTCAATCCCGACCTCTGTAGCTGGCCTTTCTTCCAAACTACTCCCGAAATATGAAGGTCCCTACCGTGTGATCGAGCGCACATCTCCGGTCAACTATCTTATCGAGCCAATTGAACAATCTTCGGACATGCGCCGCCGCGGGCGCGACATAGTCAACGCGGAGCGTCTGAAGGCTTACTATGACCCGCTCGTAGTGACAAGCTGTTAGGTCGCCAGGCGGCTCCCTCTTCGACCCCGGGGTAATTGTACAGAAGCCGCCGAACACTGAAGTGGGTCGAACTCTTATGTGCTTTCTAGTGGGTCTGCCCAAGGAGAACGCCGCTCGCGCGGAGACCCCGTGTTTTGGCCGTTACTGTCGCCATTGTGCAGACTCGCTGTGTGCCGGCTAATAAACGCCATAACACTTATTATAGTTTACAGTTCATTATTGTCATGATACCAGAGACGAAACGTGACATCATGAGTCGCCTGGTTAGACCTCTTTATCCACCCTGTCCATTCTTCATACAACGGAACTTCATTGAAAAAAAAAAGAAATAAAAGAGCACAATGACATTGCAGAGAACTAGGAGAAAGCTCATACAAAAAAAAAGAATACAACAAGGCTTCGAAAATTGGTTAGAAAGCATACGCGTACACGCATCATTGCAAAGCAAAAAAAATGGCAGTATATCCATGGAGTGAAAGATGCAGAGTGGGGCGAAGCATTCGTCCGTCCATTCGTTCTTGCCTCCGTCCGTCCATGAGTCCGTCTGAGTGACCGTCCATGCGTCCATCCGCCCGTCCGTGCGTGCATCTGTTCGTGCGCCCGTCTCTGTGTTCGTCCATGCATCCGCCTCTGCGTCCGTTCCTGCGTCCATCCATGCAACTGTCTGTGTGTCCGTTCGTCCATCTATTCAAAACTCCAAGTACCCCAATCTCGCATCTTTTCATCATATATTCCCCATATAGAAGCACCGCCATCCAGCGGACATTCCAAGGACTAAACGAGAGGTGGCATACGCACTCTTTCTTACGGCTTGCGCTTCGGGTCTACTTCCCACTTTTAACCACCTCGAGTTCATGGTATATACTAGTTCATTGTATTCATGGCACTGCGGCTCAACGCTCGCTAAACTTTTCTAAAGCTAAGAAGGTTACACCCAGCGAGTATAACGTAGCAACCCTTTCTTCTCAGATAGTGCTCAATGTACATGCCAATGGCTGCTAATGGGGATCGCAACGTGCGCGTTAACTAAAAGCCGAATGCTCCTGTCTCTCATTCCCCATTAGCAGCCATTGGCATGTACATTTAGCCCTATCTTTTATTGTTCAATAACGCACAGAAGAAATCTCTTACCGGCACCACCTCGGAGGTCAAAATGTTATACTTGTTACACACTACAACGGCTACGAGGGACGAACGGGTGCCGCTATAAGGAGCTTTGCCCCTAAACGTAGAGAGAAAGAGAGCAGTAGTAGTACAGACACCGGTGTTCTAAATGGGAACATAAATGCAGGCTTTCGTGCATGAACAGCCACATGAGTGGTTACATACACAACTTTTATGCAGATACATATGAGAAAATGCTTGTAGTACTTCAGATTTTTTTATTGTCATACCGTAGCGAGAAACCAGCCATCGAATATCTGTGCAAAACCTATCAATGTACTATCAGCGTGACATGAAACCTGACCAGCGGCAAGCCTTTGCGATGCTATAGTGCCCGCCGTCCACTCATCACTACGAACAGGCGCGCATATATGCGGAAAACTGCCGAACAGGATGCGCGCGCCTGTCGACGGTGATAACTGGACGGCACGCACTACACTATCGCAAAGGCTTGCCGCTGTTCGGGTTTCATTTGACGCTCATAGTAGTACTTCCTACGAACATCGCCTGCTCGAAAGTCGGCTGATCTCTTTGCGATATCAAGGCCATAACGCTCGTATGGACGACTGAAACAAAAACGCCGCTCGGTCTTCCTCGCGCAACGGATTCCTCGTGTCCTGATAAGAAACGTCGTCGCCGCCGGAGTGGAACCGAGGCGTATGCAGATAACGCGCAACGAACGGGTTGGTTGTGTTTCCCTTGATAAAGATTCGCAACCACAGTGTTGCCAGTGGTGGGTGTAATGTGTATCCTGGAACCATCGAGATCCAGAGCATTTCGTCTGCTGCCTTCGTCGTCGAGCGAGCCTGTCACTGCTCTCCGTAATGTTTCAGTTCCCAGCGAGACAGCGCACAGCGAGATAGCACACCTCTCAGTGCGAGGGCTTGTTATCATCTATTCGCCGGGATAGGAAGCCACATACGCCGGTCGTGGTCTTACGTGCAGCATATGCCAGAGGCTTTCTACGATGACGGAAGAAGGCGAATCCAGCCTTGAGGGACCCTCTCCGTCGAGCCGATACCAACTGTATCCCGTAGATATAGTCTACCACAGTAACCACAAAACCGGAGAATATTGCGTCTACGTCTTCGCCAAGCATGTCGGCGGGGGTATGGATTCTCCGGACCGGCGAAGACTCGTCGTAGTCGAAGTGACGGGATGGATGCCATACATGTTCCTCAAGGTCAAGGACGACGACGTCGAGAAGATGGAAAGAACAGTTCTCGAGTTTCTTGAACAAGCCCGCGCCAAAGTTAATTTTCGTGCCAGATTCTCGCACAATATTAACTCCTCGAGTGACCTGAAGTTCATCGACGGATACGGCTACCGCCCGGACGACGCAAAGGAAAGATTCATGAAAGTGTTCGTCAGTGATCCAGGTGTGTATAAAAAGTTTGCAGAGATCGTACCGTACAAAGTGTACATGGCGCAGGTGGACCCCGTGTGCCAGTTTAAAATCGACGTTGGGTTGGCACATCCCAGCAAGCTCCTCTGCTTGGCGCCCAAAATTTTGCAATACGACGGACCAAACGGAAGTCTACGAATGAGCACGTCGTTTCGAGACCTCGAGGTTATCGACAACAAAAGTAAGGAGACTCCCGCATTGAAAGCCATGAGCATCCACATCAAGTGCACTTCTGAGTCTCGTGCGTTTCCCAAGGCCGAAAACATGGGCGACCAGATCATTCAGATAGCCTCGGTTACCACATCCGACATGCTACGCGCCAGACACGACAACGCGCACTTTGAGAAATGCGTCTTCGTTGTCGGCTCCTGTGACTCCGTAGAGGACGTGGACGTGAGGTGTTACGACAGTGAGACCAGAATGCTCGAGGAGTTTAGGAAACACGTGGTTTCGACTGATCCGGACATCATCACGGGCTACAAGGTGAGAAGTTTCGATTGGCCCTACATTCTGGATAGGTTCCGTCTCTTTAAGAGGTTTAATATATGGCCCTCGTTTTCACGGCGCCGTGACAGCGGAAACTGGTCTTACTACTCACGCACTGACAAAGATATCGTATGTTCACACGACCGCATCCTCATCGACATGTGTGACGTCATAAAGACTGAACGAAAGCTTAGATCGGACAGCTTGCACAGCGTTGTCGCGGAGTTTCTTCCTGATGAAGCACCGTTGGACGACCTCAAATGCTCTGAAATCAAAAAGGTCGACGAGGGCCCATTAACCACGACAACCAGTATAGCCCGATGCGGCGTGACGCGCGCCCTCATTCCACTGAAACTGATGATGAAGTTCAAAACAGCCATGTCCATACTAGAGCTATCCAACATAACTGGTGTCCCAATGCGGTACATATACGACCGGGGCCAACAAGTGCGCGTCATGACCCTCATCGCCAGGGAGGCCTACTCTCGTCAGACGTTATTCCCGGCAATGACAGTAGGTGCCACGGAACAACCAGACAGCCTGAATGACGACGGCAACGACTCTAGTACCGACAGTAGTGATGGCGAGGAAGAAAACAAAGCACAACCTTCATCTTCTAGAAAAAGAAAGGCGGAAAGTAGTAATTCTGGTGACGTTCGCTATCAAGGAGCCAAGGTGGTCGAACCAAAGATTGGATATTACGACGATCCTGTCTGCACGCTGGACTTCGCTTCCCTCTATCCGAGTGTCATCATCGCGATGAACTTGTGCTACTCTACTCTGCGCCTGCAGAACTCAAAACGACAAAGAGTGGATGCTCAAAAAGAAGGCAAAAAAGACAGAGAAGACGATGGCGATTGCTACAAGTACGCCCAAGGCAAGCCTTCCCCTGCGCGCGCGATGAGTTCGTGCCCGAAATCGTCAGGAAGGGAATCTTGCCAACAATCTTGGAAGGCTTGCTGAAATCAAGAAAGCAAGTGAAGGAGGAGATGAAAGAAAGGAAAGACGATCCTTTTATGTGGTCTGTCCTCAACGAGCGCCAGTTAGCCATCAAAAAGTGCGCTAACTCAGTGTACGGTTTCACGGGCACCAAGGAAAATGGATTGCTGTCCTGCGTTGAAATCGCTCGATCTGTGACGGCCTACGGGAGGACCCTGTTGAACAAGACCATTGATTACGTGGAGAAGTTTGCCCAGCACACCGTGATTTACGGAGATACCGATTCGGTGATGATTCTCTGTCGAGGCAAAACAGTAGCCGAAGCCATGAACATGGGCGAAATTCTGGCCGAGCGCATTTCCGATCTCTTCCCTCACCCCATACGATTGGAGTTTGAGAAGGTATACAGACCTTATATTCTTGTGGGAAAGAAAAGGTATGCAGGTGCCATGTACTCTGCGAACCCGGAGTCGCACGACAAGATTGACATCAAGGGACTAGACACTGTACGCAGAAATTGTACGCTGTACGTGTCGCGAATCACGAAAGACTGCATTCAAGACATCATCGAGAAAGGGAACATCGATGCCGCAGTAGAGAGAGCCAGGAAGGCCGTTGATGACCTACTCTCAGGTGGCGTGGACGCTGCAGAGCTGATCTTGTACAGGACGCACGCCAAGAAGAAGTACAAGAGTGCACAGGCGCACTTGTGTGTCGTCGACAAAAGGATCGCAAGGGGTGGCGAACCGGCAAAAGTGGGTGATCGTATTCCTTACGTCATATGCAAGGAATGGGTGACGGACGAAGAGGAACTCCAAAAGCAGCGTAAAGACCGACCGCATGAATTCGCTGAGGGCGAGAATAGGGCGGTGCAGCGCAAAGTCGCGTACAGGGCAGAAGACCCGGATTACGTTAGAGAAAAAGGCTTGTCCATTGACTACGCTTACTACGAGTGCAAACAGCTAAAGAGGCCTCTACTCAGATTGTTTGGACCTGTACTAGGTGGGGAGAAGAAGGCCGCCAGCAAAATATGGCCCACCAACAACTAGACTGCGTAACAGGAAGAGAATTCTTACTTTGTGGCTCAGTAGTGGAAGCCCCCCCCCCCACCCCCTTTTTTTTTACTTTCCGAGAAACCTACAACTTTTTTCAATAAACGGCCTGTTTGAGGAACAATTTTGCCCTTGTAATGTGTTGTCTGCTATTCAAGACGCAACACACGTGCTAACGTGAGACTAAGTAGTTTATTAAGTAGTTTAAAACTAAGTAGACATCGCAGCATGAATGTACACAGTAGGGATGCTCACATGCTATAGCGAGATGTCATGCGCATATGAGCTCATTTTTCCTATGTACTCTTTTTTACCAGGTATGCGCAGAGAAGTGCATTTTTTTCTTCTCATCTTTTTATATACGTGCGTACATTTATACAAACGTGAACGCTTCGGAAAAATCACAAGTGTTAAAAAATGAGCGACTTTGTTCGTCGCAGTTGAACTGCTAGAGCTCATTACGGTGAAAAAGAAACGGTCGAGCTGTCTGGCATAAAAGAACAGAGCTCTAACTTGGAACTGTTGGAATTTAGTGCTATGTCCCACACTTGTGCCAGTCTGCTCAGCCGTTTCTTTTTTATCGTAATGCGCTATACCAGTTCAAGTACTCTGGCAAAATGAGCATTTTCTTCAAAAGAAGGGGTTTGTATAGAATCACAATTGCCCTGCCGTGGTGGTCTAGTGGCTAAGGTACTCGGCTGCTGACCCACAGTTTGCGGGATCGAATCCCGGCTGCGGCGGCTGCATTTACGATGGAGGCGAAAATGTTGTAGGCCCGTGTGCTCAGATTTGCGTGCACGTTAAAGAACCCCAGGTGGTCGAAATTTCCGGAGCCCTCCACTACGGCGTCTCTCAAAATCATAGCGTGGTTTTGGGACGTTAGACTTCACAAATCAATCAAATAAATAGAATCACAATTTGCTCCGCTTCTCAGTAAGTTATCTTTAGTCGACCTGGACAAAAATATACCAGGTTTGTCCTCTGGTGTAGGTATTCGGGAATTATTTACGTACAGCGACAATTACCTCATAATTTTGCGTAACCGAGTTTCTCGTGAACCGCCAGTTGCTAACGTAGTCATTTTGTTTCGACGGTGCCTGAACACTTCGTCACTAACGAATGAACTGCCGACTAGTGATGGGAAGCTCCACTTCCTCGATATCAGGTTCACGTTCCTTGATAACCGGACTTGTATGAACCTACAGGCAACAAGCAGTTCTTGCTGTTCATCTCTGCTCACACTAAACTCGATAAAAGAAGCATCATTAGAACACGTGTAGTGTCCTCCTTTCTTGTCGTTGTGTTACTTTGCACTGAACATTGCCTCATGTCTCACAGACCAGGCTGAATTTTGCCCCTGGTGTCGTTCATTAGCAGCACTATGTTTGTGTATCGGTGACTGTTAATTCTAATCAGAAAAAAGAATGGAGCACTGGGTGGCGTGTCTTTCTTTGATGTAGAAGTACCTGGCCCACAAGACCCATTGGACTCCGTCATATGTAACTGCAAACACAAATCAATAACTCCCAAAAGAGACAGCCAGACAACTTTAGCTTCTTATGGAAGCCGCCTCGCCAACCCTGCAATATAAATGGACTTACCCGCTGCTTCAGAGCCACCGTTCTCTACTGATTGAACGCTTCCTCATGGTCAGCTTGAGACGAGCTCATTAAAGCTGCTCCTTTCTATTGTTAACGCTTGGTGTCGTAGTACAGCTTTATTGCATCTTGACAATATCATACTTGTAAGCAGCTTCACATAGAAGGTCTCGCTTAAGATGGCCGTCAGTGGCGATGTGCCACAGAAATTAGGCCTATCCCGCAACACCCTACTTCCACTAAAAACGAAGAATGCACCAGCTAGTTATTCAGTTGCATTTGCTCAACTTATGTGGCACATACACCTTTATTATGATGCTAGTTTAGTGATAAGACTTTCACATTTCTGTGGTGCTTTCCCGTTCAGGATTTCCGAATCCGTTGCCAAGGGTCCCGGACAAATTAGGCTCGATCAACAGCTACGTTGTTGAATATCAATAATCGTTAATGAACGAATACGCACAAGGTGTCGCCAATACACTCCATTCCCTTGTTCTTAATACAACAGACTTCCATGGCTACATGTCAGACTACTCCAGGTGGTCGAAATTTCTGGAGCCCTTCCCTATACGGCCTCTCTCATAATCATATGGTGGTTTTGGGAAACAGGCTTCTATAAACTCCCTTCACGAGGTACCAGCCCTTACCCGCATCGGTGGTCTAGTGGCAAAGGCACTTGGCTGCTAACCCGCAGGTTGCGGGATCGAATCCCGGCCGTGACGACCGCACTTTCGAAGGAGGCGAAATTGCTTGAGTCCCGTGCGCTTAGACTTAGGTGCACGTTAAAGAACCCCAGGTGGTCAAAATTTCTGGGGGCCTCCACTACGGCGTCTCTCATAAGCATGGGACCTTTAGGGACGTCGAAACCCAGCAATTATTAATAGTACCAGCTCATCTACCCTGGAATCTTAATCTCTTAAGTAAATCTTCCTGCGGAGAGTGCTAAATGTGCCCTCTTTCAAGTACTTGTGTTCTCGAAAGGACAATAAATTGAAAAAAGATTTTTTACTAATTAGTAACTAAACCCTTTAGAATAGCAACAACACTGTTCTTGCGTGACAACAGGATAAGGGTGAGAAAAGTCGAAAAAAGAAGGGCATGCAGGTATGACATCACCTCGTAGTTCACACACCTATGCTCACGGCGCAGTAATACATACTGAAGGCGTCTTCAGTGGCGCACAAGCTGACTTGTCCAACAGGAGGTAGGCAGTCCTTTGATTGGACGAAAGACTCAACGTACCAAGTTTAAGCGAATTTCCAGCGATGACACATAATAAATCCAGATCTTCTGTATGCAAAGCAACTATACAGGAATGAATTTTTTTAATAGATTTGTTTTTAGGAAAGTTGAGGCCCATGGGAGGCGACGGCTGCTATCTTTGGTCTTTACTTACATGGTAGTTGTGGTAAAATGTTGAGCAATCATAAAATACACAACTGAAGGAATATTGGGCATTCGCGTACGCAATAACTGTGATATAATAAGAACGTCCGCGTAACATAACAGTCCACAAAGCATCAACGTTAAAACAACTGAAATGTCTGCATGTCACGACAGTTGATCAAGCTGCTTGCAGAGAAGATATTCAACATTTACTAATAATCCCCTAATTGTCGCAGGATAACTGCAACCATCATGCTCAAAGAAACAACTGCTGAACAGACCACGCTTCACACAAATGGCCCACAGCATCGGGCGCGAAGGTTTTAAGGTATGTTCCCAACCTGTGATAAGTGCACTTTTCATGCACTTTAACTCATTTGAATTTGTGCCATAATTACACGTTACAGCCCAAACACACAATATACCCTACTCCGTTCCTAGCTTCATTGTCTGTTGTTTAAATTGAATCTGGCTAAATAAATTTTAACACAAACTAAACGGCCGGTAAGCGGATTATTGTTCTTACACCACTGGTGGAATGAAAATCACTTCAGTTAAACTGATCTCACTTGCATCAAGTAAAAATGAAGTCACCAGGATATTATAGCTACTCGATGGCAAGTAACAACAAAACGACATAGGACAACTGAGTTAAGCAAATCATTTTTCAGTAAAACTTTACTACAAAAAGCGGGGAAATTGGAAAACGAGCCATTGCAACAGAAACATCAGCAAACCCGCCATGGCTCGACTGCTGACCCGCAGATCACTGGATCGAATTCCGGTCGTGGCGGCGACATTTTCAATCAAGGGCAAAACTCTGCAGGCCTGTCTGTTCAGATAAAGGTGCACGTTATAAAACCATAGGTAGTCAAAATTTTTGGAACCCTCCATTGTAGTTTAGGGACGCTAAATCCCGGCAATTACTGTTAATTGTGTTAGTAGAGACAGTAGCGATTCCGTGCTATCAGCAGAATGTTGTTGTGTCTTGGCGTTCTAATGTATTTTACTGTATTCTATACATTCCTAATGTTCAGACCCTTCCGTGACTGTCACAAGATGCGTAAGCCGAAACAAAAGCTATGTTAGTGGTATGTACACGGAATGCCCCTTAGATTGTGTTAACCATAAAGGTTCGCTGTTTCTCCAGAGCGTTCACACTCTGTGACTGGCTCATAAGTTGACTTCTCGGCCGACTAAAAAATGGCTCGTACACAGTCACCTTAATTGCTTTAAAATATCCATGACTGTCATAAAGCGTTCAATTCGTGCGAAGCGTGCGGTATATACACTGGGAAAGTCCCACAGGAGGTGTTCAGCCAGAAAGTGTGTTTCTCTCCTGTGGAGTTTAGATTTTTGCAACTGGCTCGGTGACTGGACCACTGGTAGACTCGGTGATTGGCTCGCTGACTGGAAGAGGAAGACTTCGGATTGCTACCCTATAATTTAGAAGGAATGTGGGAATGCAAAACAAATAATAATAATATGTGAGGTTTCGCGTCTTCGAACCACGATACGATTAACAGAGACATTGTAGTGGAGGGCTCACCACGCAGCGGTGGTCTAGTGGCTAAGGTTCTCGGCTGCTGACCCGCAGGTGGCGGGATCAAATTCCGGCTGCGGCGGCTGCATTTCCGATGGAGGCGGAAGTGCTGTAGGGCCGTGTGCCCAGATTAGGGTGCTCGTTAAAGAACTCCCAGGTGGTCGAAATTTCCGGAGCCTTCCACTACGGCGTCTCTCATAACCATATGGTGGTTTTGGGACGTTAAACCCGACATATCAATCAATCAGTGGAGGCCTCCGGAAATTTCGACCATCTGGCGTTCCTTAACGTGCACTGAAGTCGCAGAGTAGATGGTCCTCTACCATTTCGCCTCACCAAAATGCGACAGCCGCTGACGGAATCGAACCCGCGACTTTCCGGTCGGCGGCCAAGCACCTAAGTGACTAATCCACCAGGGCGTACCATTATTGAAAGAGAGGAAGAAAAGCCTGCGACTACACCGTAGGCTACAATACAAAACAAAACAGTCATGACCACAGCACCGTCCAAGCACTGCACACAAGTATTGTCCACAAAACATCGTAGCTGGTCGTGCGGTCCGGTTCCACGAATAAGAGTTATAACTGACTTACAAAACTCGAGCTGTGTAGGCCAGCTTGCACGAAATCTCCGGTTGCCTCACCAAATTACGTTTTTTTTTGTTCTGCCTATCTGAGTAGCTTCTGGGCGCTGCCTTTCGCTCATTCTGCAGCAGGCTCGCACTTGATTGCATTCAAGATCCTAATGGCGGAGTTCAAGAGTTCATTGGCGCAGGAAGAGACGAGGTCAGTTAGAATGTATTGACCTGCAACGCCTTGTATCGGAGACATCTCGCAGTGAGTCTGGATGACTGGGTTGTGGACGGATTCAAGCATGGGCTCACGTGCTGACTCAGAAACTGGCTCGTGGAATGACTGATGAATGGAATACCTTGCCGACTCGCCCACAGACTCGCCCTCAAGCACCGGCTGGCGGAATGTCACAAGGGTGGGTTCTCGAACTGGCCCGAGGACGGGATCGGAAACTGACTCGGCGAGGATCTCGTTGTCTGACCCCGCCTCACTTTCCGATGATGAGTCTAAGCCAACGCGAAAGCGAGTCCTACTCAGTATACCGTCCGTATACTCCGCAGGTGTAGCTGACCGGCGACTCACGCAACGTGGGCCTTCCTGCTTTATCCTCATGGCTTCCACGATTATTTTTCCCTCGCTTTCCGCTTGGCTCCTTTGTCGAGCAGTCTGCATTTGGAGAAATCCGGCTGACAGCCGCAGTATAAACAATGCTTTGTCATTGTGACGCGGTTGGAGTTTACACCCCGTTGTTGGCTCCATAGACAGAAGTTGCCCTGATGCTGCCTGAGGCGCTCGTTGACACACCTTCCGGTATGTCCGATATAGCACTTGGCCACCAGGCACAGCTGGTGATGACGACTTGCTGCTGCATCCGTTCAGACGTGCGGGCGTAGTGACTCTACTGCTGCTTCAGGACGCCGCGCTGCCTGTCGGGAAACTGAGGAAACCCTCCCAGTACCGGTGAGTTTGGAGCACCGTACACGGATTCCCGGATATCGGAACTGTACCACATCACCTTGCTATGCAGCACACGTGTGTGTGTTACTTTGTGAAATGAATGCCGGCGCCTTCAGCGCGAGTGTTGCGATTACATAATAATAATAATAATAATAATAATAATAATAATAATAATAATAATAATAATAATAATAATAATAATAATAATAATAATAATAATATATTAATAATTATAATAATTATATTATTATATAATTATAACTATATAATTATATATAATTATATTATTATCATTGTTATTATTATTATTATTATTATTATTATTATTATTATTATCGAGATAAAGGGGTGTTTTTTCACCAAAATTTTGGTGTTTGGTTGGGAGCGAAAAAGGCGCGACATGGAGCAAGTGTTCCTTGCAACAACATGATACAGGCCTCCATTAAGAAGAGTTGTCGCCCTAACTCCATAGGGAAGGCGATAGCGAGTGTGTTTGTGCGTGCGTGTGCGTGGGCATCTGTGTGTGTGTGCGCGCACACACGAGTTTCTGCGATATTGTTGTCACGCTCAACTTTTAAACGCGAAGCATATCGGTAACCCAATTTTACTGTTATTGTAATTTGATGTGTGAAGAATAATAAAGGAAGCAGGAAAAACGTGTAGCGGGGCAGGCCCGATGACTACCCCTGAGAGGGGCACAACGCCCGTGTTTGATTGATATGTGGGGTTTAACGTCCCAAAACCACTATATGATTATGAGAGACGCCGTAGTGGAGGGCTCCGGAAATTTAGACCACCTGGGGTTCTTTGGCGGGCAGCCAAATCTGAGCACACGGGCCTACAACATTTCCGCCTCCATCGGAAATGCAGCCGCCGCAGCTGGGATTTGAACCCGCGACCTGCGGGTCAGCAGCCAAGTACCTTAGCCACTAGACCACCGCGGCGGGTCACAACGCCCGTGCTGCATGGAGGGAATGAAACTATAGGGAGTGCCGGTATACAAAGAACGGAAGCAAGCAAAAACTTAGCTCTTCGGATAAGCGACCACCATCAATAGCAAAAATCTTGGGCACATGGCAAAAAGGAAACTTACAAGCCACTTTTGCGCGTGCAGTAGTACACTTCCTCGACGATCAGAAATGTCACAAAAGTACTAAACCATGAAAAACGTGTATTCGCGTTATTGTTGGCAGGCATTTTTCACGTCAATATTCTTGTGTTTACATTATGAAAGCGATCTTTGTGAAAATGCCTGTGAAAACAATTCACTATTTAGGAGACTGCTCCCGAGAGACATGATCACCTTTGACAACATTTTAGTTAACTTTCACGTTTTATGTCGACATTTCTATGACGTGGTTACGTGTTTTTGTTTTTTCAATTCTGCGTGGTGCGGATACATTTTTTTTTGCCTTCAGAAATTCGGCAGATCCCAGGTACCCTAGGAATCGTCTTTATGCAAAGCATGCGGAGAGAAGCTAACCTTGTTGTATATTTTATCGAATGATTGATTGATTGATCAACTGATTGGTTGATTGATTGATTGATTGATTGATTGATTTATTGATTGATTGATATGTGGGTTCAAGGTTCCGTAACCACCATATGATTATGAGAGATGTCCTAGTGTAGGGCTCCCGAAATTACCACCACCTGGCGTTCTTTAACGTGCACCGGGCCTACAGCATATTAAAAATGCTTCGCTCAATTAAAAAAATCACAACACAGTAATTTTTCCTCCACATGCTTCGCAATATCGATTCGTAAGGTACGAAAGAATCTGCCGAAATGTTCTTACTTTTGCGAGTTGGTACTCAACGATGATATAATTTAAGAACACCGGTCATGAAAAATAATACGGAAAAGACGTTTCGGCTTCCCTGACGGGAGCCTTATTCACAATGCAAGCAAGCACGAGTGTTGTAAGGACATGATGTTGTAGGGGAATGCTCGGATATGATGAATAAAAGGCCAACTTTCCTACTTATTTTTGCTTCATAGTGTTTTTTTTTTTTAGTTTTGCGGTACGATATCAAGTGGTTCTTCCGCTCGAAGATGGTACATTTGCGCTATACTACAACTTAACTGAATATACTGGGCACCGATCTGTTCCTTGAATAAGTAAGTCATTCAAAAGGGAGTGGCATAAGAGGAGTAAAGAAGAATAAGAAGAGCCGAGTGATCCTTCGAGGTCTGCAGTGGATGCCAGGAACGAGAAAATGCCGCCCCCAGTCCGACATGGGGTTCTATGTGACTGAAGCACCCCTCGATGCAAATGTCCAGTAATCGTTATGCGGCGCTTGAAATACTGACGCTAACAATAGTTATTGCAAGAGCACAAGCATGAGGGAGTTTTGTCGCGAGATATTTCTGTAACATTAATTACAGACTGAATGGCAAGTATTCATGAGTGACAAGTTGAGTGGCAAACTTTTAACAATAGGTAAACTTCCTTTGCAGGGCTTCGTGCGGTTGAACTTGGACTCCGATACGTGGAGTGTTGCCCTTGCGGGTAAATCCGAGTAGCGTGGTTTTCGAGTTTTACAGTCATTCCCGTGGCTCTAAAGAGAGCGTGACACCGATAAGGACAGAAATAGTGAGAATTTTTTTTTTTTTAGGTGATGAGGCCAAGGTCTCAATACGGCCGTTTCCGCAGTGCTGTCATCAACACAAAATAAGCATTTTCTCACCGCACGACAAACGCTTGCTCAAAATCTTTCAATGATTCCACAGCGTCTGCAAGGCATGACTGAAAGTGCTGTACACGCATTGATGGAGTGTCAAAAAACTTGCCGATAAGACTTATATCTAGACGTTCAAGCATATGCTCAATCTTCTCGAGGCAATAAGTAAAATGTGCCTTAAAAGGCTGAAATATTACTAAACTTAAAAAAAGGGGGGGCGGGGATTCGTCAGTCCTATGACGTGAAAACCTTCGGTCTGCGAACGATTTTTATGACCTAGCAGTAGAGCTAGCCCATGATAGCCGAGCGAGAATACGTGCTGCAGTATATCAACCGATAGATACGATGTGCGCGTAATTGCACATTTCAAGCTTTATCACGCTCATTTCTTTTTATTTACTTATTTTTCACCCCCATCTGGTTAAGTGACATGCGTGACGCCTACTACTACTACTGCTACGATTGAATAGCGTAGACTAAGACACCTTTGCTGTAAAGAAATCACTGCAATTGATTGACGTATGAAACTCCAGCTGCGCCCCGCCGCGGTGGTCTACTGGCTAAGGTACTTGGCTGCTGACCCGCAGGTCGCGGGATCGAATCCCGGCTGCGGTGGCTGCGTTTTCGACTACGGCGTCCCTCGTAATCATATGGTGTTTTTGGGACGTTAAACCGCACCGCATATGGTGTTTTTGGGACGTTAAACCGACGTTTTTTAAACTCCACGTGCATATGTCAAGTGGCAAGTAGCGAGATTTTTGTCGCCAGAACAACTTAGCACTATTTAAAAACCTTGTCATAGCCGCACCTGCTTGTTTCACGTTGTCTGGTTCAGCCAGTCTAATAGAAGGCAGGAGATGAAGCTTTCACCATGCAGTCCAGCTAGCGAGGATTAGCGAAGCTTCATGCAGCGGTCGCATGTTGCAGCTCAATTCAATATGGTCTCGAAATAAGGACCCGTTTAATCCTTTCTGGCACTAAACTCCTGTATACGATAAAGTCCCGAAATAAAGGTTTTATTCGTTCGTTCATTCTTGTTGCCTCACTACTCGAAAATTACCTTAAGCACTTCTGCCATGAGTGCTTCACCAGGAAGGAAAGCCACGTGCTGCGAACGCACGATGATGGAGACGACGGTGATCTAGCGTGCCCCGTAACATTTATCACCAGGTCAAGATGGAAGTTTTGTTTTCACTGCTACTTGCGAGAACACTCATCAATCACATCTACTTTTTGTCGCACACCAGCACAGCTTTCTAGAGGACTGAATGCCTGACCGCACGTGCTGGTTGCAGCGTGTCAGCGCGTGTCGTTTTGCCTCCGCGCCCTCTCGCCGAAAAGCCACGCACTGCGAGGGCTAGGTGTAGTCAGACTTTCACAGAGCATGTAACACGACGCAGAGTGGTCCACACGTGGTTTCGTGTGACCCTCGATTCGGCCAGTCACTTCTTGACCTTCCCTTGCACTCGTTCTAAAGCAGCGTGCTCACACTCGAGTGTTCCACAAAATTTGAATAATTGTCAAAAGTCGTTGACCACGTCCCGAGGATATGGCGGGTGAACTAGCGAGGACAACTAGAAGATTTTCCCGTGTAATGCCTGGCCTCGGAGACATCTCGCTGTGAGCCTGGGTGACCGCACTGCGGGTGGACTCACGGACAGGCTCGCGGGCAGAGTCAGAGGATGTCTCGTGCAGTAGCACAGGTAAGGGACCCTCGGCTGGTTTGGTGACTGAATTGCGCTCCAGGACTGACTTGCAGGGTGACTCAGGGGAGGGCTCTTGGGATAACCCGAGGACGGGCTCGCAGACTGACTCGGGGACGATCTCGTCGTTCGACTCGGAGGAGCACTCAGGCTCCTTGTCCGAGTCTAACACTCGGGGAACGTGAGTCTTGCGGTATGCCTTCTACTCCGTTGGGATGGTCGTCGGGTGACTCACGCAACGCGCACCCGCCTTCCTTATCTCCTCCGATTCGACGATTTCTCTCGCTTCCTGGTCAGCTCCTGCGGCAATCAGCTGGCAACGGTGAAAATTCGGTTGACAGCTGCAGTACCCGCAATGTTTGACGAACTGCGCCGGTTCCGACTTTTCTACTGCGGTCTTGGTTCCATCGTTCGAAGTTGCGCTGATGCTGCCTCAGGCACTCGTTAATTGATGCACTTACCCGTCTGTCCGATGTAGCATTTTCCACACGTGAACGCTACCTCATACTAGAGTTACTGTATGTGCTACCTTTAGGTAGCTAAAGGTAGCATATACAGTAACTCTACCTCATATAACACGCCCACCTTGCACTCCAAGAACATTACTGTGTGCCCGGTAGTACAGCTTATAGCGCTATTGTCGCTGCTAGAAGAGGAACACTGGCTGGACATCATCCACGTTTGCACGTCGCGCGAGCTCGGGGGATCCAACGTCCTCGGTGGGCGGACGTGCGGCGATTACGCACCCTCAAGTCCGGTCGGCGATGCTCGCGCCAGGCGCATGTCAGGCGTCGCCTACCGCAAAACAGCTTTTCGCGTGTAGAAGGAGCCTCAGCTGAGCAACAACGCCCATCTCGAACAGACCGGACGCGACGGTGTCACAAAACGAGCGCTCAAAAAGGGCGCGCCGCCAAATTCTCGCGACGAAACGCCGAAGGATGCCTCGAGGTCAACGATAAAAAAAAAAGAAAACAAGTATCCAAAGACTTCCCGGGCGCGCGTCCCTCTCCCCTCGGAAGCGTGGGTTCACCGACGAACCTCCTCTCACCGGCACCCGAGCAAGCCCTGGAACGTTCTAGATGGAAAGGGGCGTGGTGATGCAGGGTTGCGTCATCCGTCGCGGACGGTCCTCGTACCGTCTCGCGCTTTCCCCCAGCCTTCGCTGCGCATCGCGCCGATGAAATGATGAGAATTTTCTGGAATCGCGCGCGGAAGGTATTTAACCGAGCAGCGGAGATGGGAGATCAGGAGAAGACGGAAGTTAGCGCCAGAGCGCGTAGGGTATTCCGCCGTGTAGTCGGCGAAGGTTTTGTCCGTAGTGACAAAGCAGGAGAAGAAGAAAGTATGCGCCAGAGTGCGTAGGGTGTTCCGCCTTGTGGGCGAAGCCTTTTGTCTTCCATGGCAAAGGAGGAGAAGAAGAGGATTTCCACCTGAGGGGTGACGACTCGAGCTACAGGCAAGAGTGTGTGTCTACCGCTATCGAGCAAAGACGCGTGGCAACAGCCGGGTGTGGGAAGCCGACGTGTTTCCGGCGAAAAAGTTTGAAGCTTGGAGAGTGGCCAATTGTAGACGCGAGGTTTCCTGGAAGAGAAACTTTGGGGGCAGCGGAACGACAACAAAGCTTGACTTTGAGTGAGTGATTCTCGGAAGAGTATCATCCAGACTTTTGTTCCAAGAACTTTGGAGTGAATAGGTTTTCTAACTCTTTAGTCTTTAAGTGTCTTGGTTGTTCGATGCATGCGACTGCATTGTAGTGCGTATTGTTGTCTGTGTCCATTGTGTCGAGTGTGGCTGATTGTACCGTGTAGTACATTGTTTGATTGGTGACATATTGTATTCAACTATTGTCGAGTGTACATACTTGTGTATCGTTTTGATCTGCCATAACTGAGAATATATTTATTTATTTATTTATTTATTTATTTATTTATATATTTATTTATTTATTTATTTATTTATTGTACCCTCAGGGCATACAGCATTATAGAGGGGAGTGGGTTTAGAAGACAAAAAATACAAATGAAACGTGAAAAACAAATCACATTCAGTACATGCGTACAACACTCGAGAACAATGTGTAAATGACAACGCTTACACAATATCTAACAAGGAATCAAACAAGGAATCAAACAAGGAATCAAAAAATCAAACAAGGAAGCACCGCGACAAAAAAAAGACAAAAAAATACCGTAATGACGATCTAACACACAAAGAAAGTACAAAAAAAAATATTACAACATGGCACAACGAATCTGCGATACACAAATGAACGGTAACCGAACAGCAGCAAACAAAACCAGGGAAAAAAATGCGTTGAGCACATCAATGCATCAATGCAATGCATATAATTTTGTTTTGTTTATCAACTCTCGACTCTGACTTGTTCTTTGGGCCACAGCCGGCGTCCGCTGGCGCGCCAAATAGGACCCCTTCTAAATTGTCCACGTTTTCGTGGTGCGGTTCGGGGGGCCGATACTTCGACCCTTGGAATTAGCCCGGCGATCGCCTCCCGAATTAACGGCACCGTGTGACAGACGGCTACACCGCCGCGCTGCTCCGTCGGGAATCCCCGGATTGCGCACAACGTTGCCTCGTTGTGCGACGTGCGCGAACGTGCTGGCGTTACCTATTAGAATTAACGTCGGCGCACCACCCTGTCAGAGCATTGCTTCTTTTGTTTCTATCGCACTCTTCCTCCCGAGCATTCCCTTACTCTTTCGCTGGCTTCCAACCGTATAATTAGTGGAGTGATATGGCTTGCGGACGAGTGCCTTATCTCTCCGTGCAGTATTCTATTGTCTGATACCTTCTTATCGTCTGTCTTTTTTATTCTCCTTTACCTTTTACGCACTCTTCACTACGACGCGGTTTCGCCTCCTTGATAACGTTAGAAATGAAGCGATTGCGCATGGATATCACTGTAAGGAAAAGCTTTGTGTCTCGGATGCAACTGCGAATTGCTTGCTCAAAAGAACGCTAAAAAATAAATACTGATTCAGTGTATACAGATAAATTACCCTTTGGGAACAAAATCTTTACCACTATAGGTCAATTATCAGTAGAGGAAATAAAGGCCAACGCTTGATGTTCGAATATTATGCCGAACATCCAGCTCGGTGACGTCAGCGGGACGTCAAGAATTTCAACGTCTTCAGCATATTTTGGCCTCGTTGCTTTAATTTTGTGTCAGCGTGACTCCGGGTGCTTTCGGTCCCTTTAGGACGCGATGTATATAATTTTCAGCGATAAACGATTGCGCAGGCCATGTCAGATCTGTAAATATCTAAGACGTCCGGATCGCTCAGCACGTTTCATATTGTCCAATTACTCTCGAACTGCAAGCGTCACATTAATGAAGGCTCAACTAAATTTGCATAACCTCTCAATACGACGCAAAAATTCACGTCTCTGTCTTTCTTCATGAGATCTATCACACTAACAGAAACCTCTCTGATCCACTGTTTTTTCCACTAGCCTACACATCAGCACGCAATGATCATCAATACAAGGTTGCGGTTCCCTTCTGCCACACGAGCCAGCACTTCAACTCTTTCATTCCTAGAACATATACTGACTGGAACCACCTTCCCTCATCGATCGCTTCAATCACAGACGCCAATGCGTTCAAATCAATCATTTTGAAAGTGCATTATAATTTATTCTAATCCTGCTGTTTTGTTTTACTTCTAATTGATATTTGTTGTCCCACTCCTCTCTGTAACGCCCAGTGCCTTGAGAGTAAATAAATGAAATGAAATGAAATGAATCGGCGCCAGAAAATCAACGTGGCCTCACCACCTGTGATTTCTTTTTGCGCGTTCTCTGGCTGAACGTTTCACGGTAAAAGCGGTGTCTTTGGTAGCGTTAAAAAGGAGTTCACTCATGCCCGAAAAATTACTTTTTTTCTCTGTAGTGTTCTTTAACGGGACACCGAAGAGGAACATCAAGAAGAAAATAGCTCACGATTGTACACGGAAAGCAGAAGAGCAGACCTGAAAATTAATATGCATAAAACTAAAGTAATGTGCAACAGTGTCGCGAAAAAACAGCACTTTGCGATAAGTTAGACACTGAAAGTTATAAAAAAATCAGTCTGCTTAGTACAGGTATAGCAACCATGGGACCGAACCATCTGAGTGAAATAACCATGAAAATAACAACGAAGAGGAGCACATTCTACGAGAATTCTCGAATCGTGAATGAGAATATACCACTATCTCTCAAGAAAGAAGGTGTATAAGAGCGGCTGTTTACCGGTAGTTACATACGGAGCAGAAAACTGGAGGCTTGCAAAGGGGGTTGAACTTAAACTGAGAACGACGCGGCGAGTGATGGAAATGAAAACGGTAGTTGTAGCCTTAAGAGACAGGAAGAGAGCAGAGTGGGTCAGGAAATAGGTGTACAGAATATCCGTCGTTGAAATCAAGAACAAGAAATGGACATGGGCCGGGCACGTGGTCGGCTGACCGCTGGTCATTGAGGGTATCTGAGTGGATTCCAAGAGAAGGCAAACATGTGAGGAGGTGGCAATAAATTAAGTGGGCTGATGAGATAAAGAATTTTGCGGGTATAACGTGGCAGCAGCAAGCACAGGACCAGGTTGGTTAGCTCAGCATGGTGGAGGCCCTTACCATGCAGTAGGTGTAGTTACGGTGATGATGATGATGATCAAAGTCGGTGTCATCATTGATTTGTCTCGGTAAAGCGTAATCATACGGCTCAACTCCCGTACCAGCATGAGTTAGTTAAAAGGGTCCCCCAAAGCTCAAAAACATCGGGGCTGACCGCATCAACACCTAGTGGTGCTCGCTAGAACTATTTCTTGAAGATATGATGACGGAGGATGCCGGCCTGCGATTGGATAAATGTAATGTTAGATGTAATCACGGTATTGCATCGAAATAGGGAATACTGCTGTGTTTGTTTTCTCTTTAGCGTGATTTTTCACTGAACTTAGAAGAGACTAAAGCTTTCCGACTTTTTCAGCTTGAAAACAGCAAGGCCGGTGAAAGAATGTGCCGAACGCCACGGCGCTGAAGGAAACCCGCCCGGGGTGCTCCTGGTGGCGTTTGAAGAAACTGGAGGGAAGAAATTGTTCATATATAGACGTCACCGTCCAAACCGAAAAGAACGATCAGTAAAACTACAAAACATTATGCAGGGTTTTTTTCTAAGCAATACAAATTTTTTCTTGAAGTGGCCCCGCGACACTTTTGTGACACCTTTATTTCGCACTGGAACACATGCAGCAACAATTGCTGAGACGATTGCAACAAGAATGATGGAAATTTGTGCACGACAAGGAAAGTTATGAGCCTTCAAAGTTCAAAACTCGAGATGATGACGACGAGAAGCGTTCGCTGTCGCATTTCATTCGCCTGTTGACGTCTAAGACTGCTTCCAATCACAGCGCGCGTCTCACAAAGACCTACTGAAAATGTCACCTCGTGGTGAACTTCACACAATACCTCGCGACCACTCTTTTTGGCGACGCCAATCAAGGAGGTTAAAAAATGGCAGCATATCCACGGAGTGATTGATGGATAGTGGGGCGAAGCATCCGTCCGTCCATTTGTTCTTGCTTCCGTCCATCCATGCGTGCGTCTGTGTGGCCACACGTGCGTCGGCACGTCCATCTGTGCGTCCGTCCCTGCTTTCGTCCATGCATACGCTCCTACGTCCGTCCATGCATCCATCCGTCCGTGCAGCCATCCGTGCGTGCAGCCATCCGTGCGTCCATCCATGCATCAGTCTGTGTGTCCGTTCGTCCACCTATTCAACACTCCAAGTACTACCATTTCGCATCTTTTCATCATATATTCCTCATATAGAAGCACCACCATCCAGCGGACATTCCAAGGACTGAACGAGAGGAGGCACACGCACACTGTCTTACGGCTTGCGCTTCGTGTGTACTTCCCACATTTAACCACCTCGAGTTCATGGTATATACTAGTTCACTGTATTTATGGCACTACTACCCAACGCTCGCTAAACCTTTCTAAAACCTATAGAGGAGGTTACGCCCAGCAACTATAACGTAGCAACCCTTTCTTGTCTTCTGTGCGTTGTTGAACACTAAAGAATTCGCAGAGTACGCGTTAACTAAAAGCCGAATTCTCCTGTCTCTCATTCTCCCTTAGCAGCCATTGGCATATACATTGAGCACTATCTTTTATTGTTCAACAACGCACAGAAGAAATCTCTCTCCGGCACCTCCTTGGAGGTCAAAATGTGATACTTGTTACACACTACTACTACGGCCACGATGGACGAACGGGTGCCGCTATAAAGTAGTAGTAGTAGCACCATACGTTGTACGGGGAGTTTAGAACCAGCATTGTTAGTGCTGAGTACTAAGTGCTAAGGACGTCCCTGATCGTTCTACGTCAGGGGCGTCCGTCAGTACGAGTCATGGTGCCCGTCGCGTCTTGGACGCCTTCGAAGGCGCTTGTCTTCGACGTTGTTGTCCCTACGGGGACTAGTGCCGAGACCGTCGTTGATGCGACGGCCTCAATAGTCGGCCTCTCAGAGGTATACTGCGTGCAGCATCAGGGAGCTCGAAACTTCCAAGTCACCGTTAAGAGCATGGCCTCCATGTCTCTAATCGTCAATGCTGGCTGCCTGGTGATCGGCGGCGAGCGTGTTCAAGTCGTTCCCGTTGGCCCACAAGTGACCAACGTCGCCTGCCTGTTCCTGCCATCGTTCGTCTCAAACGAAGCTCTCGTCCAAGCGTTATCCCCATATGGCAAGGTGCTCACTGTCACCAGTGGTTTGATGAGCGGGCGACGCGGCGTACTCACTGGAACGCGGTATGTTCGAATGGAGATGAACGCCGCTAATCCTGTGCCGAACTACCTGCGCATCTCCGGTCACCGTGCTACGTTTGACTACCGTGGTCTCCAGCGTGTATGTCGAAGATGCGGCTCAGGGGACCATCTACGAGCCCAGTGCACAACACCGTATTGTGGTCGCTGTGGTGTGCACGGTCACGTTAGTGAAGGATGTGACCGCCCATGTCGACGCTGCGGGGACGGCCCCCCTAACTGTGGTTTGCCCTGTCCGCCGCTCTTACTCAGACGCTGCCGCTGGTGCCTTTGCACCACTGACACCGGCAATGGAACCAACTACCGCCTCGGGGGACGCAGAGGAGGTCACCGACGCTGTGCTGGCCTCACCCCTACAAGTTCCTTCAAACTAAACGCACAACGAAAGCGCGATTGTCGATGCGACGCTTGGCGCGTTGGCCTCCCCGCTGGTGCAGGAACCGTGCGCTTCGAAAGACGCAATGCACTGCCCTGAAAACGGCGTCGGCGTCTCTTCTTTGACGCCACTTGATGTTCAGTGCACAAATGACCCCAGTTATCAGGCTGCTGCTGTTGGAGTTGGCCCTACGACCCCGGTTATTTTGGAAAACAGTGGCGAAAACACCACAGCCTCTTCTGTTGCGGCCGCTCCGACCATTTCGACATCGCGTCGTACACGTAAAAAATCGCCCACACAAAGGGTGCCTACACCGGACTGCCGAGACGCGGACAGTGCTGCCAGCATCAAGAATGTGGATCCAAGCTTGCCGGCGGCTCAGTCCCTACCTCCTCAGGACACGTCTTCGGAGGACGGCTTCAGCCTGGGACTGGATAGTAGCATCGGACTGTCTAGCCTTGCCGATTTTGACGTTGAAATGGGAGCTCCACGTGAAACAAAGCGAGGGCACACTTCCAGCTCTTGCTCCGATGAACGCGGTGATGGCCGTGGTAAATCCCAACGGTCCAAAAAACCTCGACCCTCTTCTGGAGGGTCGAACAGTGCGTTGTAATTTGGTCGAGCAAGTGTCCCCTGGACACTTTCCAGGACACCGTCTAGAACTATGCGTCCAGGTTAGTCTTTACTTTTTATTATGGCTACTACACTGCATATTATTTCATTGAACGTTCAGGGTTTTCGCAGTCCGGCAAAGCAGGCTGAAGTGATTAGTGTCGCCCGCGCTGAAAATTGTGATGTTTTGTGCCTCCAGGAAACAAATTTTTTCTCGCTATCCGACGTGCTTGCTTTTAAACGAAGGTTCAACCTAGATTGTTATTTCTCTTTTGCTACATCTCGTTTTACGGGAGTAGGTATTATTATTTTTAACCGAGCTCTATTAAGGGATCATTATGCTTTTTACGATGGCGTGGGCAGGGTTTTGGCTTTAGACTGTAGCTACTTTTCTTTCAGATTAAGGATACTGTGTGTGTATGGGCCAGCGCAAGCTGGACAGTCTAATGATTTTTTTAGAGACCTGGATGTGTTTTTTCTTGACGGTCGTGACGTCATTTTGATTGGCGACTTCAACTGCGTTCTAAATACGCGAACCGATGTACAAGGTCCTGGCTGGGGCCGGTCTGCTTGGAATTCACGCGAGCTTCGCCGCCTTGTCCACCACTTTTCATTACTAGACGCGCACAATGTAGTGCACGGAAATACCTTTGTTTGGACATGGCGACGTGGACGATCCTCCAGCAGGCTCGACCGGGCTTATATCCCACGAGCGTTAGAGGCGTTTGTCTCTGATTTATGCGTTCCGTCCTTCCCACCTTCTCCTGTGTACGTATCTGATCATCGGCCTATTGTCTTGAAGCTCGAAGTTCCATTTTCTTTCTCAGAAAAGCCATGGCGTCTTGATGTTCGCGTCCTGCAGGACGCGCGCTCAAGATCAGATTTGTCACGCGCAATACGTGTGTCGCTCACGGCGTCTGGTCCTGAAGATTGGGATGCGCTTAAAACACAGTGGCGCCTGCGCTGCGCAGTAGAGGGGCGTTCGCTTCGTCGACGCGTTTCTGAAGAGCTTGCTGATACCGCGATGAAGTTACGCATTGCTTTGCGCGCCGAGACGCCTTCTCCTCTGATGCGAGCGTGGCAGCGTGAACTGCGTGAACGCTTTCAGCCCTTAACTGCTGCTTCGTCTCTGGCGGCAGCAGCATGGCGCTGTAGACACAACCCATGTGCACATCCCGAGGTGCTGCGCTACACGAGACATTCCTTTTTTGGGCAATCAGAGTCACCTGTCTCTATGACAGCACAAATACCACCTGCGCAGCGGCTTCCTACGCGTGATCGATCTGTTTTCTTGGCGCATTTTGAAGCAATGTCGTGTTCGGCCATGCGGACTAACTGTGATGAAACACCGCCAATGCTTAGAAGTTTGCCCCGTATTCCTCAAGAAGTTGCAGTTTGCCTGCACATCCCTCCGTCGGCTGAAGAGGTAAAGGTGGCACTGAAATCTATGAAACGTGGAACGGCCCCAGGGCCAGACGGTTTACCTGTTGAGTTTTACTTGACATTTTGGGATGAGATTGGTGCTACAATTACCGCGGTAATCCGGCGATGCTACGAGGACGGTGTCTTTCCATCAAGTTTTCGAGATGGACGCATTGTGCTTATTCCAAAGGGTGATGCTTCCTCTGTTAATCCTGAAGATTGGAGACCTATCACGCTCCTCAACGTTGACTATAAGATATTCGCGGCGGTAGCCGTTCAACGTTTGAGGGGTCTGTTGAACACCCTAATTGGTCATCACCAGACTTCATCAGTGCTTGGACGAGAAATACACAGCTTGTCATATACGACACGGGATATCATAGCTTATACTTTGTCGCGATCTGCGCGTGGTATACTTGTGTCTTTGGACCAGGAAAAAGCGTTTGACCGACTAGAGCACGCGTATATCTTTAATGTGCTCACAGCCTTCGGCTTTTCTCATTCGTTTGTGGAAATGATTAAAAATACGTACACTGGTCTGAAAAGCACACTAGTTCTGGATGGTTGGGAAAGTGCTGCCTTTTCCATAACACGTGGGGTCCGTCAGGGATGTCCATTGTCTCCTGTGCTATTTGTCCTCAGCCTTGAGCCATACTTGCGTGCTCTTGACGCGGATTCACGTGTCCGGGGTCTTGCGCTTCCTGGTAGCGGTGTCGTGAAAGTCACAGCTTTCGCTGATGATATAACCTTGTACCTTTCAGATGAAGATAGCCTTTCACGCAGCCTGCATGTATTTTCCCAGTATGGCGACATTTCAGGTGCAGCGTTGAACATCTCCAAATCCCGGTATTTCTTCATTGGCTCTCCAAACTCCAGGCTTAGCGCCGGTGTTCCCATTCAGCCGGCCGCGTCCCTTCGTATTTTAGGTATTTCATACAACCACTACGGCATTTGCGAATCTGTTTGGTTAAACGCTCTCGAGGAAGTAAGACTGAAAATTCAGGATGGACAGGATTTTGACTTCCCGCTTCTTGAGCGGAGGTACCTTGCGCAGACTGTATTTTGCGGTCGCATTTGGTACCTTTCTCACGTCGTGCAACCATCTTTACGTATCGTGCGATCACTACAGTCTGCTTTGTGTTCCTTTTTTTGGTCAGGCGGCACTGAGTTGGTCTCTCGCGCGGCACTGGGACAGCAGCGTGCTCAAGGAGGCTTTGCTTTCCCTTCAGTGTCCATACGCTGTCGGCTGCTGGCACTGCGTTTCCTTTTGCGCCTAGTGCAAGGGGAGGAATCTCCCGCACGAACGCTTGCATACTACTTTCTGGGTACTCACCTTCGCCATTTGATGCCTAATGCGCAACTTAACAGGGGGCCACAGTCAATAACACTTCCTGCGTTTTATGCAACAACTGTTGCATTTTTTCGCCATGTCAAGTCGAGCTGTCCTGGCATAGATGTTTTGAACAACCACATAGTTGAGACAACTGCTGCTTTGTTGCTTCCGTTGGTCCCGCCAGCCCGCCGTGCTCGCTCAAGACGGGTGTCTTGGAGCTCCTTAACGGCTTCTTTTCTGCCTGGACACCTTCGAGACTTCATGTGGCGCCTGGGATGGGGTGTACTTCCCACTCTCGACCGCCTCGAAAGGTGGAGAATAGTCCAGCCAGCAACATGTCCGAACTGCTCCCTTCGGGAAACAAATCAGCATTTTCTGAGGCATTGTATCATTGCTCGCGTTTTTTGGAGAGCCGTACATGCTGGATTTCACTGCCTCAGAGTAAATCGCTTCGTTTCTTCTGGGCGTTGTTCGCGAGGCCGCTTCGCTTGTCTTCTCATTGTTGCCGGCGCTTTCTGCCTCTGGCGCAACCGCTGCGAGGCGGTTGCAGCGGGCCGCCGCCGCCGCGCGCTCTACCCGATCCTAGAACGATTGTACTCGGAGCTGCTGTCTGTTTTGTCGGAGGAGCTCTTCTTCCTCGGTGAAGAGGAATTTCTTCGGCACTGGTCTTGCCCTTTTGTGTCGGTCTATGACGGACGAGTGAAACTTGTCTTTCGGCCGGCCTGGTATTGGTAGGCTGATCTGTCGATGTGCCGGCAGAAATGGCATGCCAACATGTAAATATGCAAAATGTACATATTTATGTTTTATTTGTCTCTTGTTTATCTTGAAGTATTTTGTGGTTGTGTTTGAGTGAACCATCGAATGTACATGTTTTTTCAACGTCATCTCATATCCATGTTCATGTAAATGAAGTCTGTCTTGTCATCATCGTTAGAGTATGTCTAAGACGGAAATGTTCTGTTGAGTGTTATTGACGTTTGTGGCAATAAATTTTTTCTAAACAGTAGTAATAGACTTTTATTCAGCCAAATTTACAGGCCGAGCATTTCGACCGCCTGTGCGATCAGTCGACGCTGTTCTTCTTCCCCTTCGGCGCCGATCCAGTCGAGCCAGGAGGTGATGGAAAGGAATGGGGGAGGGTAATAGCTGGATTGCTGAGCAGTTGGGCAGTAAAACAGGCAGTGTGACAGGTCAGCGTATGGGGAGGGACAATTAGGACAGCAGGGGTTAGACCTATATTTATAAAGAAAAATGCGAGAGGGGGTTATCAGGCAGTTCATTTGGATGTGTCGTAGAGTTCGAGCCTCGAGCGCCGTGAGTGATGGATGAGGGGGAGGGTAAAGACGCTTGTCGAGCCGGAGCTGGAGATATACCTCCTTGATAGTGTGACGCAAGGAGATCTGCCCATCGTTATTCGCGGAGCTCTCACTGTCTTCCGAAGGTGTGGGCCAGGGAATGAACGGTGCCCGGTGCAATATATCGCGGGCAAGCTGATGAGCTAGCTCATTGCCGTTAATACCCGAATGCCCAGGAACCCAGCGGAGGAACACAGTGGAGGGTTGAAGAGCAGAGGCCGCTCGCTCGACCTCCTGTTGAAGAGCAGGGGGCAACGTGTTGTTCTGTATGTGACGGATGGCGGCGTGAGAGTCGGAGTAAATCGTGTATTCGGGGAGAGAAGGGAGGGAGGAAAATGACTGCATGGCGTGGACCATGGAAAGGACCGCTATAAAAAGCTTCACCCCTAAAACCTCCTTCGTCATACCAGGTCGCGCATCCTGTAATGGAGGTCAGTGGCGGCACCGTCCACACTCCCACTGCGCATGCTCGCGTCTCGTGCCAACTGTCACTGCCCTCTCTCGCCTCGCAAGCTCGACGCAGGCATCGTCTGCTAGTGAAAAACTGACTGCTCACGCTGCCCGACCGTACACTGGCCACCAGGCACATGTAGATACTGGGTCACGGGTTAGAAATTCTGTCAAGGGCGTCTCTTCTTGGTTTTCGCTTCACTTGACGCTTTGCTTGACTCGAGTAGATGCGATATAAGCAACTGTACATTCAACTGGTAGTGCGGAACTTGGTGGAGAACAACCCAACATCAGCGTCCCACCACTCGTTGAAGGCAACGCTTCTCTTTCATTGAATAAATGAGAATATGGAACCAGAATTAACAATTCATCATTCGCAAACCATACTTATTGCGCAACATTCATGCAATATAGCACTCTGTGACGCATTTACTCGAGTTCCCACGTGGGTAGGGGCTGACGGCTTTTAAATGTGAATGCATTTTTTATTCAGGCTATGTCAGGCGGCATCCGTGCGCTGGCAGGTGTTATCTCTCCCTTCATACTTCCTCTCCCGTGGCAACAGCGGCAGTGCATCCACTTATTCTCGCCCCTAGCAACCGGAGCAGGTAGTGCGGGCCGGAGTAGTGGAGAGTGAGTGGATGGGGGAGCGTTCTCTACCTTGTGAGGGCGCACGCATTCCGGGAGCTCCGCGGAGCTCCCACGTGTGTGGAGAGAGTGTAGGAGAGGGTATGTGAAGTGCTTCGCCACTCCTTCTCCCGCCGTTCAAACCCTCCCCTCCTTGGACCCCACACTCCCGTCCGCTCATGCACTCGTACGTATATATCAAGGGAGTGAAGCGCACGCGCCTCACTCATGACCGTTCCCTGCCTGATAAATGTGTAAATAAATGGTTCCAATAGAAATCCTTGTCTCGTAGTTAATTTACGCCATTAAAATTACTACGCCGTGTTAATCGCAAGAAATGCATCGCACTTCATCCCGGTTCCCTTCATTCGCAACTTTCACCGCTTAGAGAGGGCGCTAGCCTAAGCCCAACGTGGCTGTTGTTTTGGAGATCGTGCAGCCGGCACGCCGGCAGCCGCCGCCGGTGTGCCCGTCACTTCGAACTGCGTAGTATTTTCGGCCGCCGCCACCGTGTTGTATAGACTTTGCTGAGAAGGTCGTTGACTATAGCATGTATTATATCCCACACTCCGTGTTGAGAAACGCGTGTGTGGCGTATATTCAAGCAAAAGAAGTTTTGAACGCCGTGCACATCGTCCGCTGCGGTGTGAAGGAATGCACGTACAGCTTTGTGAATGCTACTCGCGCCACGGCCGGGAAAGATCGACTGGCCATGCTTGTGCAAAGCAGGAATTCTCGCCTTTGACTGCACGGCGTCTGCACAGTGGCATCCAACATATTTTGTTTTGTTCTAGCTCAGCAAGCAATAAGAGTAAATCATTGCTACTGCGACTCGCAGTACCTGTCCAACTTCGGCAGTTCATTACCTCATTCAGAATAACCGTATAGTAGAAATTGCCAGCGACAAAATATAAAGCACCAGCGAACCGCCAAAGTGAGGCCGACTGAACGATGGCATGGGCTGGCTGCGCGGGCATCCCCCAAACGACAGTTACGACGGATGCCGCATGGAGACGCCACCATCTGTGAAAGTTGCGAATAGAGGTGGGGGCAATATTTCTAGCTTGTACCGCGAATGGCCGCGAGACTAATCTTGTTCCATTTCGCAAGTGTTCGTGTTCTCACGCATTGCGCATCGTGCAGACGCCATCCGCGTTCCGGCGCTCTTAAGTCTCCTTTATCCTCCCATGTTTGGTTTTTTTTGGTTTGGTTTGGTTTGTTTCATTCAAGGCAAAATTTAACAAGATTGCCTTGAGGGACACGACTAAAGGCTAAGTAAATGCCTGACTTGGTCGTGCCACCCTGGCAGCAAAGCAGAAACATAGCGCGAGTACAGTACGCAGAAAATTAGAACATCACGTGTTATCTTACACGGGTACCATAGTCGAACAGGAACTGCCAGAAGTGCGAATAAAAGAATAGAAATATAAACAGTCCTTAGTCGAGTGGTGGCAAATACAAACAAATGCATGTTTTCTATCAAATAAATTAACAAGAGACATCTTGACTAGGAAATCGAGTTGCTCTACAAGACAAATCAGAGTATAATAAACAACAGGCAAAGGGAAAATACTGAACAAGGTGCAACGAACACAAAAACATCATTAACTACAAATTTCAAAAATCGAGAAAAGCATCGCTTTCATCCACTAGAAACTCTTTCGTTATCTTTTTTTAAATGATCTAGCCGAAATTCCGTCTTCCAGTAAATGTAATATAGTTGGGTGTTTGTTTAGAATTTTTGCAACTTGTGACGCTAATCGTTAATCACCGTAGTTCGTGCGTGATCTATATTTGTATATCAGGCCCTTTCTCAACTCGTATGGTGTTTGTTTCACATAATATGTGTCCAAGAATAGTATGTGAGAGGAGACTGCCACAACTCGCACATCACGCGCGAAGAACAATTGATGGGCACGCTCCGGTAGAATGAGAAATCATTTCTCGCACGGCGTGCCATGATTCTAATTACGCAAAAGGGCGTTCCAGCGTGACGCAGCAAAGGGACTGCCTTTTCGGCGCACACGGCGTGCTTAATTTCGGTTTCACCTGCATCGCAGTTCGGAGATTCGGCAGTGGATCTCTGAAACAACGTGCGATATTTTTTTTTATTTTAAAAAAATGGGCTGGCCATATTTCGTAACGCAAAACAACTTCTCCACATAGAAAAAAAACCCTAGAAATGATAACAAAAAAGGTAATCGAAAGAATTTTGTTGAATAGTCCTTTCTAAGTGATCTCATTAGTGGTAAAATTTTTGCGCGTTGGCCTAGAAAATGTTTGCAAAGTTGCCAAGTGCCTAACGATTATAGTTTTTAGGTAAAATTTGTATTGCTTAAAAAAACACACACCATAAACGCTTTCGCGAGCTGCCTCGTTTCGCACGTGTGGTTCACTCTTCAAGCACCACATTTGTTACCTTCGCAACGACGTCCCCATTACATAGGAAGTAACGGGCAATATGGCATGCAAGCTTCCTGTACGTGGGAGCTTTCAGTTCATTTCAACGGGCCGCCATCCTGCATCACAGGACGAGGTAAACATGGTCAGGTGACCTCGTGAAAGTGGAATGGAGGGTATGGCGTCCATTTTATTGTAAACTTTGCACTGCGTGCCCCTATCACTGCCGTTTTTGCTGCACTGATCTTTTAAGCCTTCACTCAATGCAACCCACGAGTAAAACATGTAAAAATATGAGGTCTTGAAAGTGTTGGAGGGCCTCTTTGTGAAAGCATATTTGAAAGCATAACTCTAAAGTAATAACAGAACACCACCCGATCAGTATGTGCGGTGTTTGATGCAGCTTCGCTGGACATCCGCGTTCGCAGAGTGTAGTGACGGCGATTTTATTTCTACGATAGCGAATGTGATCGCAAGCCGGTAGGCGCGTGCATGCATGCGGTGGCATCTCGCGGCGCCCGCGGTAACTATTCAGCTACCAGCGTGGCCTCTGAGATGGCGGGTGCGTGGTGTGTGCACGCTTGCCATCTCGGAGGCCATGCCACAAGTGCTTGAATTTGCCAATGGCCGCATAGCTCCCACTTTTGACGCGGTCATTTTGGTATATGACATAATTTGTTGAGAAATTGGGAGCAACTTCTAGCTGACTACTATGACGATTACGATACTTCCAATTCCCTGCCCGCGTATTGCCGGTAACGTATAGCCTAGATGTTATCAGCAGCAAACCACTCGATTACAGAAAATGGCCGGGGAAGTGTTATCACTAACATCGATTTGAGCAGTGGCACTTGACACGAGAGTTGAAAAGAAGACAGACACGGACGTCAATGTCGCAAACCAGTTGTCACTACCAATTGTCGCAAAGCAATTATTAGATGTCAAGCAGCTTATGGTCGGAGCACGGCGGCTGGATCTAAGTGCACGCCTGTGCGCTTTGAACCAGCGGCCGAGGTCGGAGCTTGTTCCTTCCGTCGTAGTGGTCACGCTAGGACTCGGAGCACCCACTAGATGGGTCTGCGGTAGAGCGCTTGCTATGCTCCGGTGCGTGCTAGTAGTCCCTCTATTGTTAGTCAACACTAAATTGTCCGCACTTTTGTGGTGCATTTCAGGGGCCGATACGTCAGCCCTTGGAATCAGCCCAACGATTGCCTCCGTATTAACGTGATCAATGACAACGGTCACTCAATTTATAGAATCCAGGTGGACGGCGACCACTTTCAGTCGTGCAACCATGTTTTCCGGGCTGTGCTTGTGAATCAGCTTCTCCACATTACATGGTTGCCAGCGGCATTGGAAAACAGATGCGCAACTCTGCTACCTAAAGGCAGCCTATAAGTATAGCTCTAAAGGCACTGAAATCGCTGCGCAACCAGGTGGCGCAGATGTCAGCCACTCTCTTCTCTATTAGTGGCCTCCGAGACCCGCTATAGTAGCACAATAAACAGAGCACACTTACGGCTACGTGCGCGTGCCACTACCAAACAGCTAAGTCAAAGCTCAGTATACCTTACAATAATTTTTTGTGTTCGTTTTTTTTTTTTGACACCCGTGACAAATTATGCTGCGGACGAAAATGTAGGGTATACAGCTTATTTTTTTTCTTTCTTGCAACAACAAACCACGTTTTCACCAGCTCTGTAGATCCACAGCCAATCAGCGGCCACAGCAGCGACGCCACATTGCGTCTTTCGTACCTCACATAGAACAGCGGCAGTCAATGCAGCCTCCGGTAAGAAACGCTGCGTGGAAACAAGCAAGCTGAGCGGCTCATCCGACGCCTCTACCCCTTCGCACGTTTTCCAGTCGTGTCGCCGCGTCCACTTACGGCAGCTTCACCTCCTCAAAGGTTGATCCCAGTCGGAAAAAAAGATATCGACGCTGTGACAGCGAGTCAGAACCGGACAAACTGTGTTCATCGCAGGTGCAGTTCCACGCTTTATTCATCATGGACGAACGAGATTTCGACGTCTTTAACCAAAGGAGAATCGCGGTGGTACGTCCAGAGCCTGTGGCACCTCCTAGACGACGCAGTGCCGAAACGCAGACTCGTCCAGTCGCGGTCGTCGCACCGCGTTGGCCGGACTACTCCGAAGAAAGCACCTACGTCCTGCGAGGATTCGGCTGCTCCTTCCTGGAGATGCGGCCTATCATGTTTGCCTACCCGTTGCCCAGATATCGGGTCTGCATCCTTTGCAAGGTCGTTGCTGCCCGGTCTTGGGTGCTTCGCTGCGGACACGCTCTGTGCAACGTCTGCATCGGCGGTCTCAAAACCGAACAAGACGTCCAACGGAAGGACGTCGAAGCCGTTCCAGGTCGCGAACGGGTCGCATGTCCCGCAGACGGCCTCCGGTTCACCGATCACGAAGTCCTGTCCCTTGCCTACAGTCTGGAGCAAGTGGGTTGCGAATTGGTGCGCTGCGTGAACGCCCGGTCTGGCTGCCCGTTTGTGGCGGAGCTGAAGTATCTGAAGGAGCACTGCACGCGAAGCTGCCGCTTCCGGCTCGGGTTCGACAGCAGCTATGGACGCCACGTTCCTGTACCACTCATCGCTCGCTACCCCATGCGTTGGCTACAGTACCTGCGCCCGTGACGGAGTCGGAGACGTGGGGTGCCTCGATTGTAGCGTTCCTTCTCCTGTGTCACTTCGCACAAGGTGTTGACCACGTCCACGGTTAGTTGGACACAACATGGCGGTGACGCGGTCAGTGGGTTTCTCCACCCTTGGTGATGGACCTGTGGCATCACGCTGCTATCGAAGCTCCCTGTGGATGCAAGTGACTGAGCAACGCTGACTGCGTTGAACGCTGTCACACCAGAAGAATCGTCCCGGTAACACATCTACGAAGCTGTCACTTTTTTTTTTACTGTCGTACATACGGACTCTGAAACTCGCCTCGTTTTCAAACGATATCCTCCGAGGATCAACTGCCACATACTTCAGAAAAGTCATTGCACAAGCGACGATGCAATCTCGACAAGCCAGTCTGGCTGACAGTCATCAAGCTTTTAAACCGTCACAGCCAATTTGCACCGCTATTCAGAACCCCCCCCCCCCCTTTTTTTTTATTCCAGGAACCCTGAAAAATGTCCTTTTTTTTCAAATAAAGGTGAGCTGCTTCTATAATTGTGTTTTGATGCTTGAGTTCCTTGATCCTACGCTACATTCGTCCGCGTAGGAATGCATGTTTTACAATGAAATAGTTTTTCTTGGCCGTAGATAGATTTAGAACGAGGTACCAAAGAAGACAGTGCATGACGCATGCGGAGGCAACGTTGTGTGGAAGGGCAACAAACGTTAACGCTAAGTGTGTCGTTATAATTGTTGTTGTTTTCCTCCACACATGGCATGTAACTAGTGGAGGGCGTGCTTATATTCTGTTCGTTTGTTTCCTATATACCTATAAACCTACATTATAAACCACTGCAGTTGCTACATGTTTTTTTCTTTTTTTTTCTCTTTTTTTTGCCTAACAGAGGTGTGACTGGACTATAGGGGGTTGCGTTTCCTCTTCTATAGGCGTTCCCAAGCGAGAAATATGTTAACCTGATGGCGTCAGCTGTTAGAGAAGTAGGTTAACCTGATTGATTGATTGATATGTAGGGTTTAACGTCCCAAAACCACCATATGATTTTGAGAGACATCGTATAGTGGAAAGCTCCGGAAATTTCGACCACCTGGGGTTCTTTAACGTGCACCCAAATCTGAGCACACGCGCCTACAACATTTCCGCTTCCAGCGGAAATGCAGCCGCCGCAGCCGGGATTTGATCCCGCGACCTGCGGGGTTAACCTGATAGCATCAGCTGTTAGGACAAATGGAAAGTCATTCGTACTCGGCACGTTTATATGCGATTCGATATCGACGCTGAAGCTGCGCCCATGACAGTATAGGTACGCAGTCTAAAAAATTTTGACCCGCATACAGAAACAGCTCGTCATTTCAAACGGGGCTGCTTATGCGAACCAAGGAGGTTCGTAAAAAAAAAAAAGTTAACCTCCTTGATGAGAACGCTCTGCCACCGGCGTTATCGGCTTGACCACGCTAAAGAAAGATCACGTAACCAGGGTGGCGAGGAGTGGGTCCTTGAGAGTGAGAGAAGGAGAAAAGAAAGATAGCGTGATGAAGCTTCCTTGAAGCGGGAGATTTAAAGAGTGGATTGGGAGTGGAGCAGCTGAGCTGTTCACCTTGAAATGGCAGAGGGTAGATTGAAGGTGACAAAAAAAAATTGACGGAAGGTAAGAATAGTCTATTAGGCAGGGTTCTAAAATACGCGGACACCTATTTATCGGCCCGCCACACATATGGCGGTCTTGGTGCCGTACTTTTTTTGCAGAACGTTTGTTCATAGTTGCATGATTGTGATTGGTCTTAATCTTTCTTTGCTTGGGGCATCCCATGCTGTCACCACGCTGTAAAGCATAAACATGAAACGAAAGCTTTATATTTCAGAATCTCCGTCTCGATTGAGATAAGTCTGGGTATGTTCTGTTCTGTTATAACTGTCTTGCCGTGGATAAGTAGAGATCCATATTTTTCTAGAAACCTCGCATCAAATCTGCCTCATAACAAATTCCTATGCAAAATCCTGGGCAAAGGTAGATTTAAAACGGCTCGCGAAATGCTAGAGTCTTTTTTCATGAATAAAGCAGGAGACGAGTGCGTAAATCAAACCTCCATTGCGCTGTATACAATGCTGAGTTTAAATTTCTTTCTCGCGTGCTTTGAATTTTAGTGGTTGTGGCACTGCCCCTGCGCAGGGTGTTGATATATAAGGGTGTGGATCTTCGTTTGAATAAAGCCAGTTTGTAGTCTGCGCCTGTCCTCGTCTGTCTCTTAATCGTTAATGTGTGTCTAAAAAGAAAATGTTCTGTTGAAACGTTGTTGACGTCTGTGACAATACATTTCTCTAAACACACACTGAAAGAAGTCAGTTTTGTCATCATTCGTTTATGTAAGTCCAACAAAACAAATGTTCTGTTGAAATGTCATTGACGCGTGTGGCAATGAATTTCTCTAAACACACGGTGTGTTGTGTATTAGTTGCGCCCTCACGATGGTATGTATCCTAAAGCATCAACTCGTCTTCTCTTGAAGCTCATTTCTTGTACATCGGGTTCATATTTCTACGTGTCCTCTCATGATCCCCGCTATGCCAAGGTCAACAAGCTCCCAGCAAGCATCGCTGCCGCGATCTGTCGTTCGAAGCGACGTTACTAGAATTGCGCAGACTATCAACCTTTTCGTATTATTTGAAGGCATCATTCGAGTGCATGTCCACCAAGATGAATCAGCGGCTACATTTCTCGTCTGTGGACCTATCTGGAAGTCGAGGGTTCTATCGTGGCCCTGGCGGTCGCATGCCGATGGAGGTGAAATGGCAGAGGTCCGTGCACTTTGCAATGTCAGTGCACCTTAAAGAACACCGTATTGTCGAAATTTGCGGAGCCTTCCACCACGGTGTCCGGAACAACTTCCGGAACGACCTTCTGTGGCCCGACGTGTTTCGCTGGCAGGGTTGGCTTGGTACAATCTGAGTTCTCGTTCCAGGATTCCGACGGTCAGTCCGGATCTGCCTGTGAAAAACGCCCTTAGAGAGGTCGTGTTATGTAAATATTCCCAATAAGACCCCTCACACAGGGTTTTTTTTTTACTACAGCACAACTCGGCAACACCAGCTTGCAGAACCCTCCTCTAAAAAACAACTGAGACAAAAGAAGCGCATTCATCTTCTCATTTCATAAGAATGTGCTTCGTGAAGTTCTACAACTTTTAAAAGCTATACTCGAACATATATCTATGCAATTCAAGGTTGAGTCTATCTGTGTGTATTATGTGCGTCGTTATGAGTGCATATATAATAATCGTCCCCCAGGACCTGCAGAGTTGCATGTCAGGTGAATAGCCAAGGTAAAATAACATCATTTCTCTTTCTCTCTCTTTAAAGTCAAGAGAGCGAAATCGAGGTGGAGACATTCAGGATAGCGACGTTTTCGTTGCAGTACTCTGTGTTGTTGAACTGAAACATGACGTGGTTGAATTTAATGTGGTTCTGCAGTACTTCTAAGATCCTAGGTATTTCAAGCTTTCTGCTGCTCACCTGGCTATGTCCTGACTGCGTGATCGGCCCCACTTTTGATCAGCTGACACTGTCATAGGATGACGTCATAGTGACGCGACAAATTTTGGTGATCTGTAACGTCATCGCTTGATTATCTTTCTTGCATCACTCGTGTGGTCGTCGTCACTGACAGTCGATTTCCGAGTTTCCTGAGGCATCTAAGGGTTTTGCCTTGATACACTCAAGTTTTACGCTATCGCAAAAACCCGCAGTGAAAACAGTCGGACAACGAGGCTGTAAGAGTGCGAACGCATGCTATTGGCTAACGAGGTCACGTGGTGTCCAAAGCACGCTGCAATGTGAAATACGCACGCTTCTACATTTCGAGCAAAGGTATCACCATTTAGAACATAATCATTTTTTTCTTTCTGTTTACTCGCCCCTTTCTGGCCAGTACTGCCTTCTACTGCTTCTGCTACGACGGCGACGACCGGAGGCACAGCGCAGCTCAAGACATCCTCGCTCTAAATGTGAAGTATATTTTACCTACAAAACTCCAGGTGTATATGCCAATTAGGCAAATTTCTTTTGCTACTTCATTCTGCCGAAATTTACTCAGCCTGTCGGAATTACCCCCGAGCGGGCAACCCTGCGCGGCTCTCCGGGAGGGCAGGTCATCTGCCACAATTAAGTACATGTTGACGACGGCGATCCAACATTCACCACAACCATTATCTTTAGTTCAAGAGAGCAATTCTCGTTTTGACTGCTCCTTGAGAGCGCGCACACAGACCAGATGCAACACACCTGCAACATGAGCGAAGCTCTCTGGAGTGCCTACTGAGCAGAGCACACGATCTAGCGTGGTCTGTGCGTGGTTCTTACGGTCAGTGGAGACTCCGGATACTCGGAGCCACTTCTTGACGTTTCCCTTAGCTCACTCTGTAGTAGCGTATTCCCACTTGATGGTATCCAAAGTTTGAATAATACCCAAAAGTCGTTGAGTGCGTCCCGAGCGCGTGGCGATGGAGGAAGCGAGAGCAGCTACAAGGTTTTCGCGTGCAAAGCCTAGTCTCGGAGGCATCCCGGAGTGAGACTCGGTGACTGGTTTGGGGCAGACTCAAGGACGGGCTCCCGGGCTGACTCAGAAACTGGCTCGCTGGAAGACTGATAAAGGAAATCCCTTGCTGACTCGACGACAGACTCACGCACATGCTGGAGGACTGGGTGACTCATTGGCAGGGTGACTCATTGGCGGGCTCTTGGCTGGACCCGAGGACGGGTGCGCAGACTGACTCGGGGACGATCTCGTCATCGGATTCGGAGGAGTACTCAGACGACACTCGCCGAAAGTGTGTCTTGCGGTCGTCCGTGTACTCCATTGAGATGGTCGTCAGGTGACTCACGCAATGCAAGTCCGCCTTCTTCATCTCCTCGGATTCCAAGATTTCTCTCGCTTCCTGTTCGGCTGCCGCGGCGATCAGCTGGCAACGGTAAAAAAGACGGTTGACAGTTGCAGTGCGCACAGTGTCTAATGAGCGCGCCGCCTTCAGTTTTTTTTTCACTACCACTTTGGCTCCATCGGTAGAAGTTGCCTTGGGGGCTGCCTCAGGTGCTCGTTGATGCACTTACCTGTCCGTCCGATGTAGCCTTTTCCACATGTGAACGGCAGCTCGTACACCACGCTCACTTCGAACTCCCTAAACTTTACCCTGTACCTGGTCGTACAGCTTATAGCGTTACTGTCGTTGCTAGAAGAGAAACTCCGGTCGGACATCCTCCAAGTTTGCACGTCGCTCGGATTTTAGGCTCTGACGTCATCGGTGAGCAGGCGAGTGAGCGCCGGTTACGTTTCGTCACGTCGAGTCGGTGATGCAACGTCGGGCGCCATTCGGGCGTCTCCTACAGCGAAACACCTTCAGACGCGTCGAAGAAGCCTCGGCTGGGCGCGACAACTCCCAGCTGGAAGAGTGTGCCTGCATGGATGGATGGATGGATGGATATGGCTGTACCCCTTAGATCGGGCGGTAACTAGCGCCACCAAGCCGCAATACCTAATGAACCACAAACTGGATTTATTTTTTTCCTTAAATAGTGAGGTTGATGATTCCTACTTTGCAGCGAAGGGTTTAATTTTCACTCGTGCCTTGACTTTAGCCAACAATCAGATAACCTCCTTCTAGTTAATTCTACCCACTTAAAGTCTATTTTGCCCTCACTGTCCCTAAACCCCAGTGCTTTGAAAAAACTCTGCGCCATCAACCTGAACTATAGGGTGAAGCCCTTTACAGAACATTATCAGGTGTTCGGCAGTTTCTTCTTCCTCGCCACACGCACTGCATACAATGTCTACCCCTTCGTATTTGGCCCGATATGTCTTGGTTCGCAATACTCCCGTCCTAGCCTCAAACAGTAGAGAACTACCCCGAGTATTATCATAGATCTTTTCCTTGGCAATTTCCTGCTTAAAAGTTCGATAGATCTCTAGTGCGGACTTCTTAATCATGCTAATTCTTCACATATCGGTCTCAGCTTCCTTCACCTTCTTCTTAACCGATAATTCTTTTTAGTTTGGCCCCCTGCTGTTTTCCGAGTAATTACCAGTCAATTTTCTGGTTCGCTTCCGCCATTTTGTATCGACATTTTTCATCTACAAGCAGCTGAATCCCTTTCTAGCCCAACGCTCCTCCGCCATTTCTCTCAATCGCTTCTCAAATTTTATCTTGCTGCTAGCTTCCCTGCCCTCAAATGATGCCCATCCCATATCACCTTGTACTCCCTGATTTGGTGTATTCCCGTGAGCTCCTAAGGCAAGCCTACCTATTCCACGTTGCTTAAATTCTAATCTTGCTTGAACTTCTGATCTCATGCACAAGACCGCATTGCCGAACGTCAGACCAGGAACCATGACCCCTTTCCATATTCCTCTCACAACATCATACTTATTGTAATTCCACAGTGCCCTGTTTTTCATCACCGCTGCATTCCTGTTACCTTTAGTCGACACGTATAATTCGTGTTCCCTTAGGCACTCGGCCCTATTGCTGATCCATACGCCCAGATATTTGTATTTATCTGTTATCTCTAGCGTGACCTCCTGTATTCTAAGCTCACTACCTTCATTGTCATTAAAAATCATGACTGCTGATTTTTCTTTACTGAATCTGAAATCTAACCTATTTCCCTCATTACCGCAGATGTCCACCAATCTCTGCAAATCTTCCTTGTTGTCAGCCATTAGCACTATATCATCTGCGTACATCAATGCTGGTAGTGCCTGATCAATGAGTTTTCTTTGTTTGACGAAAGAGATGTTGAAGCGAAGTCCACTTCCCTCTAATTTGGCCTCTAATCCTTGTAGGTACATCAGGAATAATAAGGGTGACAGGGGACACCCCTGCCTAAGCCCCCGTTTTACCTCTGCAGGCTTGGATACCTGTTTTTCCCACTTAATAATTACCTTGTTACCTTTATAGATATCCTTTAACAGATTAGTGACTACATTTTCCACGCCTAGTGTGTCCAGTATTCCCCCCAATTCCTCTTAAACCACGCTATCGTAGGCTCCCTTGATATCCAAAAATTCTAGCCACAGGGGCCTGTGTTCTTTTTCTGCTATTTCGATGCACTGCGTCAGTGAGAACAGATTGTCTTCCAACCTCCTCTGTTTCCGAAACCCATACTGCAGTTCCCCCAGCACCCCCTCATCCTCTATCCATGCCTGCAGTTTTTCCTTTATAATCTGCATCGCCAGCCTGTAGACCACTGATGTCACTGTTATAGGACGGTAGTTGTTTATGCCAGCTTTGTTCCCCTTTCCTTTATAGATCATGCTCATCCTGCTAAGTTTCCATCCATCGGGAACTTCTCCATCGATTATTATTTTGCTCACTGCCTCTCTCAAAGCCTGCTTATACTTCGGACGTAATGTCTTTATCAGCATAATTGGAATGCCATCTGGACCTGTTGATGTACTACTAGAAACCCTTTTCTCAGCCTTTTCCCACACTTGTTGTGAAAATGGAGCCATTGCGCCACTTGATTTATCCCTGTCTATTGTGGTGCATAAAGCTCTTCTTTTTTGAAATTTTTCTGTCACCCTTGTTCTTATATATTCAATAGCTTCGTCCCCTTCTAGCCTAGCACCTTGAGCTGTAGTTATAAACCTCTGCTCTAGGTTCGTCTCATTTCTTAGGGAGTTTAGATGGTTCCAAAATTTCGCAGCTGCCTTTTAATTTTTTTATGTACTTCTGCCAGCCACTGAGCACCCTTTCCTCTAATCTTTTCATTGATCAGAAGAGATTCATCCCTTCTACAGCTTAGAAAAATTTCCCATTCTCTTTCAACATCATCTGTTGGTTCACCCCGCTGCTTAGCATGTCTGTGTTCCCTAGAGGCTTCCTGACGCTTTGCTATGGCTCTCTTAACTTCCTCTTCCCACCAACTTTTGGGTTTGTGTCTTCTTTTCTGGGGTGACGTGTCACGTGCCTTAGCAAGCTCTAACTCAAACAGTCTAATTAGATTCGTGTATGTCCACACTGTCTTATTATCCTCCGTGATTACTTTGTCAATTTCTTCAGTGGCTATTTCAATTTGCCTTTTTTAATAAAAATTTTCCTGTAGTTGCTCATCTTGTCTCCTTCCCACTTTCACTGCTCTTCCAAAACTTAGCTTGATACGTTTGTGATCGCTACCCAGAGCCACCTTCATCTATGTGCATTCCCCTGAGCTTATTATACATCCTATGGGACATCAGTGCGTAATCTGACATCAGTGCGTAATCGCGTTGTGCAGAGCGCCGCGTTGCCTGCCGGGAAACTGCGAAACAACAGCCGGTGCGGGTGACTTGGTTGCCTCGTTGTGCGTCGTTGTGCAACAGTTGTGCAACACCTACCGTGCGCGCGAGCTCGCTGGCGTTACGCGATGGAATGGACGCCAGCATGCGTTGCGACTTAGTTGCTGCCGCGTTCATTTTTCCCACACCTCCACTTATTCTTTGTCTGCCTTGGTTTCAGTGCGCGCTATTTCATTCGTCTTTTGCGCGTCTAATATTGCTCCGTCGTGAGCCCCGTTGTCTCCTTAGGGCCTATCGTTTCAGCAGCGGGCCCAGAAATCGCTTTCGTTGGTTGTGGTGATGATATCTTTGTTTCGCCTAGAAAAAAAATAGAGATAAAAATGGAGGGGACCAGTACAGAGACGGGTGCGCTATTTCAGAGGAGGTCGGCGGGGATCCCTTGGGATACCGCAGCCTCAACCGCTCACTGTGTCATGTCGCAGTGTCATGTCAAACAACACTGGCATGTCAAAGAACGCCACATGGTCGAAATTTCGGGAGCCCTTCGCTACGGCGTCTCTCATAAGCGTATCGTGCTTTTTACCCATTCTTCCTTCCCTTAGTGCAGGGTAGCAAACCAGATGCTCCAATTTCTGCTTAACCTCCCTGCCTTTCCCTAATTTTATTCTTCATATTTCTCTCTCTGCAACGTAGCTGCTAATAGCGAATCCGAAACGGAGGCTTCACAAAACCGAAGTAAAAGGCTGTTATGAAAAGGCGACACTAAACAGTGATGAAACGTAAGCTAGAAATCGAATAATTATATTTATTTATTTATTTATTTATTTATTTATCACATTGCGCAGTGCTCCCTCCAAACGTTTTCCTTGTTCCTTGCTGTCAACTGGGCTTCAACTCACGTGGTGTGCAGCGCCACAGTGGTGCGGCTAAGCCAAGCTTTTGGACGCGGCGGCGCCTCCTCTTATAAGCGAAGGCGTCAAGTAATAATAAATAAATCCGACTACATCCAAGAGGGCGCCCGCCAATCGACCAGCACATCTTTCTACAAGCCACTGGTTACAGATCCAACCCTAGAACATCAAGCAATAATAACCACCGCACTCCATGATCTTGTAGAGCTGTGAGAGTTAGATCCTGAACTCTCTAGGGCGCTTGCTGTAGCACGTGCCAAAATTAGGACGGTTTTATATGCCTCCTAAAATACACAAAAAAGGAAGCCCCGGCCGATCGATAATTTCAGGAAGAGGTATACTCTCACTGAACCAATATAAAGTTACATAGACTCCCTAATTGAGAACGTACCTCCTACACACCCCTCATACCTACGTGATACCAACCATTACATTAGGACGATCAACCATCTAACAATCCCTGAGGGTGCCTTTCTTGTGACTCTTGATGTAACTTCCCTTTACATCAATATTCCACACAGTGACGGCATCAGAGCATTAGTAGAGTCCTATAATTCACATAAATCTGATGACTCACCAAACCCAATAGCCATTGAAACCCTTGCTAACTTGGTAGTTCAACTCAACAGCTACGAGTTTTACAACCAATACTACTTACAAATTAATCGCATGGCTATTGGGACTCGTATGGCACCTAACTATGCAAACATATTTATGAATGACCTTGAAACTAAGTTTCTATCAACACAGATAATTAAGCCACTTCTCTACAGACGTTTCCTCGATTATATTTTTTATTATTTGGACAGACACACGGGACAGCTTAATTATAGAATCGTTCGACGAAGTTCATCCAGACATAACGTACACTTATGCATACTCAACAACTGAAATACATTTTCTGGACGTCTACGCAATAGTAAAAGACGGGTCATTAGCTACTAACGTTTACAAAATGCCTACGGACAGGTAGCAATACCTTCATTTCGAGAGCTGTGACCCTCGTCACTGCAAGACATCCATTCCCTACTCCCAGGCCCACCGATTCAAAAGAATGCTCTCCAGTCCCGAAGACTTTGAGGCCAACACAGAAAACTTGCGCAAAATACTTGCAAAGCAACATTATCCTCTCTCTATAGTCAACGATGCCATACATAAAGCGGCATACCTAGATCTCCAGCAGATACTTGACCAGCAGAAAGAATTAAAACAAGAGGGACGAAAAAACTTCGTTTTAACATTCAGTAACAACCCCCCCTAACGTAAAGAAAATTATAAAGAGACATTTTACAACAGAGTGAGCGGCTATCAAAAGTTTTCCCTTCCCCTCTACGAGTGGTATATAGACGCCCCCAAAACATCAAAGATTATCTTGAGTGGTCAAAAACTACTAGGACATCTATAACAGGATCTCAGCCATGCGGCAAGGCCCGCTGCAAGGTGTGCAAACACATACAGTTAACCAACGTTGCTGAAAGCACACATTCCAATTTCAAGTACTCCATTAATTCAAACTTAAACTGTGACAGCTGTAGTCTGATATACCTTCTCGAATGCGGAATATGCGGTATTGTGACAGTGACACGGCCTTCCGCATCCGCTTCAATAACCACCGTGCACATATTCAGTCGCTTCCGGATCTGCCTCTGTCTCGGCATATTAACTTTGCGAACCACCCATTTGATTCCATCAAGGTTACACTCCTACAAAGCGGTTTCTCCTGCACAAGGGAACGTGAACTGAGCGTGAATCATATATGATTTATAAATTTATAAATTACATAAAAAGCTGGTCTATACATCACTCCAGGCATACTTTCTTCTATTCGCGCTCTGGACGACCCAGGAAAATATGTATCTTAGCCAATTTTTTTTTCTCTTTTTTTTTTATTATCGCACGGATTACATGTTCGGGCGTGCGTCATAGGCAAGCTCCTTCCAAGAAAGGTGGGCAAATCTCGAAGAATCTTGAAACCGCCGCTCCCTCTATGAAATCATGAAATATTCGACCCCAGGGGTAAAAATTTGAAAAACAACCTTCATTATTTTTTAAACATTCTAGAGCCACAGACCGGAGATAATAGCTTCTTGGCATGTGCCTGTCTCACACGTTTCTTCTTTTGTGCGAAGGTTTGACATGCGTGACCCTTGTTTGTTTGTCTTTTCTCTTTATTTTATTTTTTTAAGCGTTTACCACATCGTTCCGACGTTGCCCACCTCCCCAGGCTTCAAGAAGCAAATAAGGGAGGGGGGGAGGAGTTTAATGGGTGTGGGCCTGAGGAGTGTAAGTTCACAATGTATCACTGGAATGTGCTTAATTTAGCCACCTGGCCTCCAAAAACTTGGCTTGATTCTACGTTGTTTGCCACTCGTTTGTGTGTGCATTTTTATATATTTTATTATATTGTTACGACCTCAGTAGGCGTCTGGGGGTTTATTCATACACGGTTCGAGGGACGAGCCGTATCGGCGCAGGCAGATGATGATGATCTTCTTCTTCCACACCCCTTGCTTCTTTTTCCTTCTTCGTCCGGCACATACGTGGCGTAACATTTCCCCCCTCGCAGACAAAGCGCGCCGCGCGTTTCATGCAGTGTCGCGTTGACTGAAAGGCTTCAGGCGAGCGACATGCGTGACCTCTGTCTTTCTGGAACGTCTCCCGCTAGCTGTAAGACGTGCGATGCGGTAGTCGACTGCGCTCAGGCGGTCAAGGATAACAAAAGGTCCGATGTAGTGCGCGAGCAGTTTTTGGCACAAGCCACGTTTGCGTAAAGGCTTCCACACCAACACGAGATCTCCCGGAATATATGTGGCCTGCCGGTGCTTGCTGTCATAACGAACTTTCGATCTGTCTTGCGAGGCTATTGTACGTAAACGAGCAAGACGACGAGCTTCTTCGGCGAGACAAAGAGTTTCTGCTAGGGAGATTTCTGATTGGTCCCGATCAGAGAAGGAAAATATTGTATCCAGAGTATAACGGGGGGGTCGAACATAGAGGAGGAAGAACGGGCTGTAGCCGGTGGTCTCATGTTGGGAAGTATTAAACGCGTATGTGACGAACGGCAAGACATCGTCCCAGTTCTTGTGGTTCGAAGCAACGTACATAGAAAGCATATTCACCAGTGTTCGAATTGTTCGCTCGACGAGACCATTCGTCTGCGGGTGATAAGGCGTCGAGTGTCTGAGCTCTGAGCCACACATACGGAGAAGTTGTTCGACAACGTCTGCCGTGAATTGACGTCCACGGTCACTTATGATGACGCGAGGGGGCCCATGACGCAGTATGATAGAATGGAGAAGGAAGGACGACACTTGACCAGCAGTCGCGGATGGCAGGGCAGCAGTCTCGCAGTACCGAGTAAGATGGTCAGCACATACCACAATCCATCTGTTGCCTTTCGATGAACGCGGAAAAGGGCCCACCAGGTCAATGCCAATTTGTTCGAACGGAGAACTGGGAGGCGTCACAGGTTGTAGATGTCCGGCCGGAGCTGCTGAGAGAGATTTGTGCGCCTGGCATTGCGCACAACTGGCCACGTACAACTCAACTGACTGGCGCATACGTGGCCAGTAGAAGCGTTCCTGGGTACGATGAAGAGTGCGCGTCGTTCCGAGGTGACCTGAAGTGGCGTCATCATGCATGGCGTACAAAACAGATGACCGTAGTGCCTCTGGAACCACCAGCAGGAAGCGGGAACCGGTGCCGGAGATGGATTTCTTGTACAGTAGACCATCACGGACGCAAAAGCGGCTTTCCGGAGTGGATGCTTGTGCGATCACGAATAACGGATTCAAACTCACGTCCTTCCGCTGCTCAGTTTCAAAGGTGGCCTTATCCGGGAACGCTGGTGCTACGGACGCAATCAGATGATCGAAATCGTCAGCGTCGCAAACTGTAGCATCAACTGGCATCCTTGAAAGGCAGTCTGCGTCCGCGTGTTTCCTGCCGCTCTTGTACGATACCGTGAAGTTGTACTCTTGCAGCCGGAGGGCCCAGCGTGCTAGACGGCCTGACGGATCCCGAAGGTTGATAAGCCAGCACAAAGAATGATGATCCGTAACTACTTGGAAAGGACGACCGTATAGGTATGAGCGGAATCGCTGCACAGCGAAGACGAGTGCAAGGCATTCTTGTTCGGTCACAGTGTAATTGCGTTCCGGCTTACTTAAAGTACGACTGGCATATGCGATTACGTGTTCCACTTGATTACATCGCTGTATCAGGACTGCACCTATGCCAATGCCGCTTGCGTCGGTGTGAACTTCAGTCGCCGCAGAAGGATCGAAGTGCCGCAGGATAGGCTGCGACGTGAGCAAGAACTTCAGTTGGTTGAAAGAAGTTTCACAATCAGGAGTCCATTCAAAACTAGCACCTTGGCGGAGAAGACAGGTCAGTGGAAAGGCAACTTCTGCAAAGGCGGGAATAAATCGGCGAAAGTAAGAGCAGAGGCCCAAGAAGCTCCGAAGCTCCTTCACTGAGCCAGGTGGTTTAAAAGCTCTAACAGCCGCCGTCTTATTCGGGTCGGGCCTGATGCCATCCTTGTTGACGAGATGTCCCAGCACCAGTGTTTGTCGAGCTCCGAAATGACACTTCTTTGCATTAAGAACCAAGCCAGCATTTCGAATACATTTCAAAACCAGCTCTACCCTTTCGTTATGTTCACTGAATGTACGCCCGAAGATAACAACGTCGTCAAGATAACACATACAGATGTTCCACTTCAGGCCGCGCAGAATGGTGTCCATGAATCTTTCAAATGTAGCGGGCGCGTTACATAGACCAAAAGGCATCACGTTAAATTCATATAGTCCATCCGGAGTAACGAAAGCCGTCTTTTCTTTGTCCATTGAATGCACAGGTATTTGCCAATAGCCTGAGCGTAAGTCTATGGACGAAAAGTAGGATGCTGAATGGAGGCAGTCTAGAGCGTCATCAATGCGTGGGAGAGGGTAGACATCTCTCTTTGTGACGGAGTTTAGACGGCGATAGTCCACACAGAATCTCCAGGTACCATCCTTCTTTTTGACTAGAATCACGGGAGCCGCCCAAGGACTCGATGATTCTCGAATGACACCCTTCTGCAGCATATCACGCACTTGTTCATCAATTATCTTGCGCTCAGACGGCGACACTCGGTAGGGTTTCTGGCGGATGGGCTGTGCTGTTCCCGTGTTTATCCTGTGGAGAATCCGAGACGCGGGAATCGAGGGCGCATGGTCATGGGAAAAATCGAAAATCGCCACGTATTTCGACAAAACGTCCAGAAGCATGCGGCGTTTGTCAGTAGTAAGTGACTTGTCGATCATAGGTAAAAGTTTTGAATCGGCCGTAGAAGTATTGGCTGAGGTCCCACCTGGAGCATCACTGAGGGCAGCCACTGCCATCGGTGAGTATGTTTTGAACTTGGCAAGCTTCAGTCCTCCTGGTAGAACCACCGACTCAGCTGAACAGTTTACCGCCCATAGTCCTGTGCGTCCTTGAACGAGTGACACTATGCAATGCGGCACCAATGTGTTCTTCTTAATGCAACTGAGATGAAAGGGCTCCACTAATGCGTCGAACGCACTGTCACTGTTTTCAATGCGTGAAGAGTATACAGGAACACAGACTGCAGAGAATGCCGGCACAATGCTATCTTCACTGACCCGGAGCGCACCGTGCTCCCTATCTGAATTCTCTAATAGTTCTCCAGGGGCAGCATCACATATGTACACCTCTCCATTTCTACAATCAACAGTGGCGCCACACATTCGAAGGAAGTCAATCCCCAGGATTATGTCGTGTGTGCTCCTTGGAAGAATCGTAAACTCTGTGACAAACACTTGATCACCCAAGCACACTTCTGCGGTACAGACACCAATGGGACACAGCGAGTTACCACCAACGCCACAGAATGTTGTTGCCTTCTCCCACAAAAACATCACCTTTTGTCCTAAACGGTGTTTAAAAGCAGCACTCATAATCGAAACTGTAGCACCAGTATCCACCAAAGCCATCGTACACACACCATCAACAAAAACTTCTACCTTGTTCTTGAACATCAACACAGACGGGGGTATTTCGTTTTGCAGCAAGTCACCAGCGACCTCACCCCCATCGGCCGCACTGTTTAGTCTTCCTGATGTGGTGACGATGGGCGGCGCCGTGGCGATGGAGACCGGTGGGATCGAGGCGCAGGAGGTGGCGTCACACTTCGATCAGAGGCAGGGGAGTTGTTGCGCCGGTGTCCGTGCCAGAAGCTGCTGCCGGGTCTTGAGTCGGTGGGCCAGTGTCCTTGAAAAGGTGGGACAGCAGGTTTATCGGTCAAGCTTGTCCACTGATCATAGCGTGGTATGCGCGAACGATCGCAATACCTCGATATGTGACCAGTCAGACCACAGTTGTAGCACACAGGCGCAGGACGAGGTCGTCGCCGTTCTTCGAAGTGTTCACGTCTGCGAGCGTTCGCGTAAGCCCGAGATTCAATGAAATCAGTTGTCGGTGGGTGGTATGGGCGTACGGAACGGAAACGTTGAGGGTACTGTGATCGCTCGTAAAAAACCGGACTTGACTGCTGAATACGCCGAGGCCCTGCAACCTCCGTTGCGTTGACGGATGGATGTTCATAAACTGTAAGCTGTGGGGCAGTGGTGTCCTGCGGGAAATAGGATGGAGACGTGGCAGCTGCCCGTTCACGTGTCATTTCGCCATGTCTGAGTAACTCTTCCCGAACAATTTGGCGGATGGTTGCCGAAAGGTCACCAGTTGAGGCCGCTTCTATGCTGGCTACTGAGGTGACATTTGCCAGACGACCAAACTTAGGCGCTATTCTGCGCTGCTTCAGGGTTTCAAACGTGCGGCAGTGCCGTACAACGTCAGACACTGAAGTCAGGCTTTCCCTGCTAATAAGGAAGTTGTAAACATCTTCTGCAATTCCCTTCAGCAAATGCCCCACCTTGTCCTCTTCCGACATGCTGGAATCGACTTCCCTACACAGCCTCAAAATCTCTTCAGTATACACGGTGCAGGTCTCACCGGATAGCTGGGCCCTCTGTGCAAGACTCTGCTCGGCAAGCTTCTTTTTTGCAGCTGAGTTGCCGAAACACTTCTTGATTTCTTCAACAAAGCGTTCCCATGTTGTCAGAATATCTTCATGGTTCTCATACCAAACGAGGGCAACATCAGTGAGGTAGAAAACAACGCGTGACAGTTGGGAGGCAGCATCCCATTTGTTGCAGTTGCTTACTCGCTTGAAATGTTTGAGCCATGAGTCCACGTCGTCATTGGCCCTCCCGGAGAAGGTTCGTGGCTCTCTGTGATACGGCCAAGAACTGCTGGGGACTGGTTCCCGAGCTTCTGTTTCGTCAGGCATGATGGCCAAAGAAGGAGGCAGGCCGGCGAGGCGACGACTCCGGCGAAATCCGAGGGGTAGCGGTCCCGTCGTTGGTTCCTATACCCAGCACCTTCCACCACTCTGTTACGACCTCAGTAGGCGTCTGGGGGTTTATTCATACACGGTTCGAGGGACGAGCCGTATCGGCGCAGGCAGATGATGATGATCTTCTTCTTCCACACCCCTTGCTTCTTTTTCCTTCTTCGTCCGGCACATACGTGGCGTAACAATATTTTATTATTATTTTATTTTATTGCACAACATGCACGTGCTATGCGTAGGTGAAAGTCCGCACACGCACACGAGGTCATTGGACCACATATTATGGCGAGTTCCATAGAGAGAACAGGAGTACAGGGGCAGTGCAGCGAGAAATGGGGGCAGGGCACTGAGAGCAGGGCCACTCAACCTGCCACTGGAATGCGGCGCACTCCAGGAGGGCAGGTGAAGCGGGTGATGAGTGGGGAGACCATGTGGCGGAAACATTCCAAGCCCCGACATATTCTCTGTGGGGAAGCAGCAAAATAAACGTGAAACCGGTCAGCCACGTGCTCTTCATTATCCTAAGACCTAGTCTGTTAGTGCAGCGACGCTAACGACGCATTAGGCACACGTCCAGCTGTCATCGTAGCCACCCGTACAAAACAGCGGTGTCAAACTACTACGCACAGTTGCTACCTTTGCGGCTGCACTTGGGCTGAAGGGCTCGCTGTATTCCGTGCCGACCGGTTTAGCCCTCGCGATCTCCGACGTCAGCGTAGCTCTTGCTGATTTGGCTGGCCCTACGTCATCTCCTGACACCGACCTTCTACGACAGCGTAGCTCTGACCTACTGGACTTGCCCTATACGCCATCTCCTGACGCCGATCAGAGCACTCGCAAGTGGTGCCCCGCCCTCGGATTCCTGTGACCGCGTTTCCATCTTTCGTATATCTCTCCTACCCCCTCGATATGTCCTCGCTCGCTGGCTCAGCGCATCGCTCTCTATATATATACCTTTAATCCCATCCTTTTAATCTCTCATTAATCTTTCCCTTGTGAGCTACTGTTGAAGTGTCGCACCCTGATGCAGGCAGTTACGGGGGTCACTTTTCTCTTCTGTTCCATCTTATAACCACTTATATATATGGCTGAAGAAAAGTTCAGGAACTGTGACATTCAAGGACCACGTGACCCGTCGTACTGCGCCTACTCTGCTTTTCAGCCGAGAGCACTGCAAACTGCTCCGGGCTGCTCTCGGCGCAGCAAGAGCGCTCTCGCTCTACCAATGGATGACAGTGCTCCTGCACCTGTTCGACCACTGAAACACGCCGGCTCTGAAGAGAGCACTTTCAGCGTGCTTTTGAGTGCTCCGGTTCTCCCAATGGGATTCGCCATTAGTGTAGACAGTTTAAGTATATGATGGGTTGCTTGGCCACTCGTTGTAATGTGCACCTGTTCTTCTTTTGAGACGAAAAACACGTGTTATGCGTAGGTATAGGTATGCACACGCACACGTGGTCTTTTGACTACTTCTTTGACCGCTGGTTTGTGTTGTCACATTTTTAATATTTTTTTCTTTCTTTTTCTTTCTCCAGGCGGGACGATGGCACAAAAGCACATCAGAGCCCACTAAATTTTGTCTGATGAAGATCGGTCTCCGATCGAAACGTCACCAATAATATATATATACATTTATCTTTGTTTCTGTGTTCATATTCACTGCAGAAGAGAGCGCCTATGCCTACGCCAAGTATTTAGGTCGCTTCATATTGAGTGCAAGAACTTACAAAAACCGCTGTCTTACTGCATCACTCGGAATATATGGAATCTCAGGTTAGTAAATTCGTGCATATGTTCTACCATTACATGGTTACACTCAAATGGTCAAAGATAGTCTTTCGCTAGTTGAATGAATGAGTAGACTTTATTTAAAGTCCGGCAGTTGTGCCGGGTGTGGTGGGAGAAGAGGGTCCTTCCCACTCTCTGTGGATTATGATGGTGGTACCTCAGGTGACCGCTCGAAATCCTTGCACTCGGGCGGCAAGTTAAAAAAGATAAGACAGGTCGAAGGGCAGGTTTCATTTTAGGGACAATTCATTTCAATGCTGAAGCGCTGAAATAAACAAAGACTATCTGAACTTTTACAACATAATCGAAAGTTGGGCTAGTTGGATATGCATGGTATAACTGTCGTTCAAGCGCACGAATAAGCTGAAAGGTAGAGAGGACGAGCGCTTTCTCGCAACTAGACGATTTATTAGAAAGGGAAGAATATATAAACACGCAATCGAAAAAACAACGCATGCGTGTGCAGGCAAAAAGTACACCCGTGGCCCCTCGAGAACAAAGGGTAAAAGAAGAACGATTATCCATAAACATCATCTAGAAAAGCAAACTCTTTCTCGTGCAGCGAAACCGAAGGCTGGCTGACGCATTGTTCTCCTCTTTTTCTCAAGCGAATAGCTTCCGTCAACTCACGAGTTAATTGATTGTTAGATCGAAAAACCACTTCAGTATCCTGAGAGAGATGATAGCAGCCACACTCTCTGCAATGAACCGCGATATGCGATGCCCCGAGGATTTCAAAGAAGAATCGTGCTCTCTAAGACGAACATTGATGCGCCTTCCCAACTGACCGATGTACGATTTACCACAGCTAAAAGGAGTTATGTAAACTACGCCCATTGCGCAGTCCACGAGCGTTTGGCTGTGTTTCATGTGACATTGCGGAAACTCTCTGCACATGCGCGAACAAATTGACTGCAGTTTGCTTTTGGCGGAGAAAAGCACATCGAATTTATATCAATTACTAAGTTGCTTAAGTTCATGCTATGTCTTATGAAGGTCCTCTCTTCCTTTCTGTTTGCTTGTGCGCTTGAATGAATGAATGAACAACTTTATTTATCCCTTGTTAAAGGGAAGGGGGCAACAGGAAAGGGTGTGGTGGGGATGAACTACTTGAAGTAGTCCTCCTCTACCCTCTCAGCCCACTCCAGGATGGCCTCCTGGATAGCGGGCCTCGAGCTGCGCAAGGCAGCCTCCCACTGCTCCTCACTAGAAATTAGGCGTTTCAGGAATGGGGGAAGAGGGTGCTTAGGGCAGCGCCACATGATGTGGTGCTTGAACGACAGCAATACCATCTGAACGTCTTTGGTGTCCTATTCCATTATTCACGATTCGCCAAACAAAAACAAAAGAACAATTCAAGAGAGTTTCGGGGCTTCTGTTCCAACAATCAATATCGCGCAGTAAAAGCAGAAAACTCATACAACCTATCTCAAACTTCCTTGGTGCTTTATTGGGAAGCTTCATTGATGGTGCATGAAGACAAGAATTCGAACCAAACCCATTAGCGTGTGCTGTTATGTCGCAGGTAATCATTGTATTAATAAGGATAATGATGAGTCACGTGGATTTCTTGGCACGACGTATATGCAGGTCCATGCAATGAAAGTGTCCCGGATGCTTCGAAGCAGTGTTGCAGGCGTGTTGAGTGCAGAGTATCTACCCCCGAGATTCCCCTCACCATCGCTGCGCCATCGGAATGCCTTCGTCATCCTGGCGACGGTGATGGTTCCTCTGTATAAAGTCACTTTACCTCTGTACGGTTTGTACCGGGCCCTGAAAGATATTTTCTCAGGCAGCAATGCATTTCGTATGTAACTGTTTTCAGCTATGCACACAAGGCATCCTGTCCACAGCGCCGAGTTCCATCGGAATGTCTTCGTCATCATTGCAACAACAAGATTCAGGGTTCCTTCACGGACTTGACAGTTCACGGACTTGACAGATTACTGCCTAACAAGCATTATGCGATTTCTCAAATATTCTAATGAGGCCGTCAACTCGCACCAAGAAAACCGCGTAGCGAGCGGTTTCCAATTTAAAAATAAGATATATTGTTGTGTAATGGAACGGAAAGTGTTTATTATTGCCTCGCAGCATTTTTTATATGCGCATGCGTAATAAACATTGCGTTATTTCTTGTTGCGCATACGTGACTCGGGCAGGGTCACGTGCACCTATGTAGTCTTCGTCTTTTCCGGTTTTTCGCTATTGGCTGCTTGAGCCCAGCACTTCCGGGCGATGCGCGACGGTTTCCAAATCTGGAGAACCGAGCGATCGCGCGAAAACGAGCACGCGACACGTCGCGCGAACGCCCTGTTTCGTCGCTCATAGCGTCGCTCGTCGCTGTCGCGTGCATTTTCGCGCGTATGGAGTTTGGGCTTTAACGTCCCTGCCTTTCCTGTCTCTCTCTTAGAAACAGCTTTGCGCTAAACGTGTTTCTGTGATGCGGGTACGACTCTTCCACAGGAGGCAAGACGCTGCCTTTCTCGATTTCATGCGTCCGTTGTGCAACAGCCGTCGTGCTTATCAATCGCTTTTTTTTTATTTTCTACTGCGTTCCTGCCGTGCAAGCGTGGACATCGAGCCGGGACGCTCTCTCGGTCTTATCAGAGCTTCGCCTTTGACGCGCTAAGGGTGTGAGAGCTAAGAGGGCAAACGAATGTCGCAGTTCGTGGATACGGTTGATTTTCGCTTCTTTTTTTTCGAACAGGAGTCTGGGTAAGATATAAGATACATGGTCGTTCACCTAGTGCAATCATCATAGTTTCCGATTCGCCCCTACGTGGCTGGCATAAAAAGCAAAGCAAAAAGAAATAAAAGGGGTTGTTTAGGAGGAACTTGCATAGTTTCGGATTGGCCTTGTGTGGCTGGTGTAAAAAAAAAAAAAACTGCCAGGCGTGCACGGTACGCGCAGCACAGTCAATGCAAAAACTCGGAGAGCGGCCTTTCACAGCCTTTTCTAAACACTCTTTGGGTAATTGCTGCCACTTGCTGGGTACCCACTACGCCATAAATAGTCATATTTTTTGTTGTAGTAGGCCAGCATTCAATACGCTATCCTTCGTCATTCTTCGGAGAAGCGTGGTATCCACTACACACTTGCTAGGAATCTTGTGCCAATTGTTCATGAAGTGGCTGACGATGATAAAGAATTATGGCTGAAGTGGGTATGCGCTACAGTTAATAGGTGATCAAGAACGACCCACTCGTTACGCAATTTCCGTTGTGCGACGACTTCTTGTTCTTTCACTGTTCTAAAACACTTTATATGTCGTACTAACACGATCAAGCCTGCCTAAGGCAAGTTTTCCAACGAGTCCGAAGCACTGGCTAAGCACAGGGCAAGAATTCTGTGCGGGCAGACAGCGGAACCGGGTTTAAGCCTTACTTACACTCGGCGACCACTTTCTATGGCAGCACAGTTAAAGCTACGTGGGCGGAGCTTCTGCACATTTGTTACCACGTGTTACTACGCTAAGTAGTCCGTTCTCCTGCGTTCTCGGTTTCAGTTTCGCAAGCACATCCAACATGCACTTTTTCGCACGGTCATGCAATGAATCTTACGTTTGTTTGAGGAAAAATAAATACAATTTTCATTTCTTAAAGAGAAAGAACACGAAGTTTCCTTGAAACGTGGAGATTTATTAAAAAAAAAGTGCGGCCCACCAGGTACTGGGTGATTGAAACAACGCAAAGCTAACAAACCATTATCTTAATTTCAGTGCATACTTGGTCGGCATCATTGTTTTTCTTCTGTTAGAGACGCAAGAGCTTTCTGGAGGCGCTCGCATCATATTTTTAGGGGACGCGAAGCCAACGATGGGAAGCAGAAATCTTGGCACTGATCGGTCATTAACGGGCGTCTGACGTTCGTGAATTCAAGTTGATGAAACATGATCTTTACTCGGTCTAGAACGCTGTTATTGCACAGTCAACGGGGCAATATATATGAACGCGTCTGTTACCCAGGCAAAGCTCGAGGAATGACTCCCTCCGTAGCGATGGTCACAGCGCGAGAACAAAAACGACGACACAGAGACAAGAAGGACACGAAAGACACGAGCGCTCTGTGCCGTCGTTTCGTTCTCGCGCTTTACCTATCGTCATGCCATACCAACTAGCCCAAGCTGCCACACTCCCTCTGTAGGCGCCGACGGGAGTGGTGTTGCGGTATAGGCGGTGCTGCGATCGTCGAGCCAACCTTTGCCGCGGGCGCCGAGAAGGAAGAAATGCAGCCACCGATAAAAAAGAAACGCGAAGACTCCCGCCTGTTTTTCGTCTATTGGGAGGTGCGTCGTTGTAATTACTCCACGCAGCACGGCCGTCGCTTGTGCCGGCGCGGAAATGCGACACGTGGCGCCGTTGTGCACCGAAGCCCCGACGCCACGAGTTTCCGCCGAAGACGGACCACCACGCTGTGCCTCTCTGGCTGATAGATCACCGACGCTCAAAACAACGCCAGATGATCAAGCACGTGTAATTGCAGTTGCCTGGCCTGCGACCGCCGTTCGACAGTGTGGCTGGTCAGCCCGAGCAGCGACACGACGGACTCGTTACATCCCGTTTGATGCAGCATGATTCCCCGGATGCGACAACGCGTGGCCGGAACACTACCTGTTTTCAGTAGTGCGTGCGTGCGTGCGTGCGTGCGTGCGTGCGTGTGTGTGTGTGTGTGTGTGTGTGTGTGTGTGTGTGTGTGTGTGTGTGTGTGTGTGTGTGTGTGTGTGTGTGTGTGTGTGTGTGTGTGTGTGTGGTAAGCTTTTACTATCTATCTATCTATCTATCTATCTATCTATCTATCTATCTATCTATCTATCTATCTATCTATCTATCTATCTATCTATCTATCTCTCTATCTATCTATCTGTCTGTCTCTGTCTGTCTGTAACGGACGGCATAACGGACAGGTGGTAACATGAGTAGCATTTCGTGTGCCTCATAGTTTCTGCCAGCCATTTCATGTGCACCGAAATGGCTTGGACATTTAGCATGGAATGACTGATTGTCGTGTACGCAGGAATAGAGGCCTGCCACTTCCACCTAAGCTCTCCATTGACTTTCGTTTTTGCTTTAAGTTGTTAGCCAATCACTTAAAATGCATCCGAAACTATGTTGCTTACACTCATAAAACGAATACATGTATATCTCCCGTTTTTTTATATTGAAAAAAAAAAAAGAGCAGGCATGACGTATCTTTAGGGGTGACGAATCGTGCCGTGAGCACACCCTCTCCTATTCTATGTATGGGCAAAGACGAAGCTTTCATAACACCTAGACAGCATCCTGGCTCGAAACTAATGCTTGCCCGGTAAGGACAAACAAAAAAGAGAAAAGGAATAATGCAATAATAACAGGCGATGACTCTAACACGCCAGACGCATGCATTCGAGAAAGCAAATCCCTTTTCCTGCACGGAACGAGATGTGCCCGTACGATGCAAAGATGATATGCGGTCTGCACAGCTTTTTGGAAGAGATTATCATTTCAAAAGAAGCCATTGCACGCGAACACATGCACAAGTCTTCCAGATGCATGTGGAAGACTTGTGCAAGGAGTCTGCGTTATCCGCATAGTGCACTGCACGTGTGACCTCAGCCAACGCCACCTAGACTACTGAGTAGTCTATGTGGCGTTGCCTCAGCGCATGATGTAAATAGCGGAATCGTCAGCATGCTTCACCGCTGACTAGTGCGTCAGAATGGATTGAAAGGTACAAACAAAAAAAAAGAAAAAGAAAAAAAGGAACATTCTTGATCGAGACGAAAGTGCTACCAAAAGTTCTATTATTTGGCTCCGGAGTTAACCCAAAATATTTTTATCGTTACGGAAAAAGTCGGCAACCGGGACAACTAAGGTCATACAACGTACTCAATAACGCCTGAAGGGGCCCTGCAACACCTTTTTGAGCAGGGTCAGAAAATGCTATCATTCAGTAGTCGAGGCTTCCAAGAACACGCGAGCCAAATTACAGCGCAGCACACAGCCTAGAATTCACAATAAATTCTTGAAATCAGCTACAACTTGCTTTCTTGACTCGACAGATGACGATACAAGCTCAAGAGCCCCGCCACGGTGGTCTAGTGGCTAAGGTACTCGGCTGCTCACCTGCTGGTCACGGGTTCGAATCCCGGCTGCGGTGGCCAAATTTCCGATTGAGGTGGAAATGCTGTAGGCCCATGTGCTCAGATTTGGGTGGAAGTTAAAGAACCCCAGGTGGTCAAAATTTCCGGAGCCCTCCACTACGGCATCTCTCATAATCATATGGTGGTTTTGGGGCGGTAAACCCCACATATCAATCAATCAAACAGAATACATGCTTTTTTGAACGATGGTTGACACCCATGGGCACAGGCCCGAGAATGAGCAGATAGGTAGCAATCAACTCAGTTCTCACTAGGGGCACCAGCCCCCACTGAGAACAGAGGCTCTAATTCATCCATGGTGCCGTCAGTAGTGTCATCGTTTTTCAATCCAGATCTGGCGCCGAAAAATGCCGTGTGCTAGCACGTTATTTAGCGTTCGACCTTAGAGTTCACTTTAACTAGAAGTCCACGCCTGCAAACCTTGGACACGGATGTTCATTTTGGTATCCCATCTAACTCTGAAGGCGTGATTCTCCCGTCTTGTCCACCACTGGCTTGAAGTGGCATTCTTGAATGTATTATCATTCAATGTTGGTAAGGCCGATATATTATTATTATTATTATTATTATTATTATTATTATTATTATTATTATTATTATTATTATTATTATTATTATTATTACTATACTTTCTTTATTCCCATGCTTGTTCTCAATATACATGGACAAAAAAGCGTTTACGGCCACAAAAAGCAATTTTGTCGCTGCATGTTGACCCCGAAAAGTTACAATAACCCATATTTTTAATAGCTCACTCTTATTATAGAAAGCTTGTGGTTAAAAAATGCTAGCTTGTGTTGTACCATTAGCCGATAAAAAAAAACGACGCTGAAACGGTTAAAGAACTTCTTCTAAGTGAGTGAGTGAGTGAGTGAAACAACTTTATTTGGTCCACAATAGACGCGAGTAAACTCAGCGTCACCTGGCTAGGCCCACTCGGGGACCATCAGGTTAAACCTGACGGCCCTCGCGCGGGCCCTCTGGACGGCCAGGATTTGAGAGGTCTGGTCCTGGGCCTTGATGAGTCGCTTCATTTCCTCTTGGGTGAAAGGGGGACCGGCAGAGGCGCAGCCCCACAGTACATGTTCGAAGTCCGCATAACCACCACACAGGGGGCAGTCCGGGCTTGGAAACCGTTCAGGGTACATTGTGTGCAGTGCCGCAGGGCTCGGGTAAGTGTTTGTTTGTAGCAGTCGTAGAGTAACAGCTTGGGCCCTGCATAGCGAGGAGTGTGGTAGAGGCAGCAGTCTTCTTGACAGATAGTGGTGCTTGCATATCTCGTTGTACGAGCAGAGAGGCTCAGGTCGCCCAGGAGATGACGCGTTACCCGGCACACGGTCAGTCAAACCTCGTGCAGCCGAGTGCGCCTCCTCGTTGGGATTGAGCGAGGCACCCTCAATGGTTCCAAGATGCGCAGGAAACCAGAGCAATGAGTGATTTTTGAGGTCTTTGACTTTTTGAATAATCTGTAGGACCTGGGGAGCCACCATGCCCATCTGGAAGGCCTTGATAGCGGCCTTGGAGTCTGAATAAATTGTGTCATGTACACCGTCCGTCAATGCAAGAGCAATGGCAACCTGCTCTGCAACGCTGGAACTAGAAGTGCGGATGGTAGCGCAGCTGATTACTCTGCAATCACAGTCGACGACCACTGAGGAGAAGGCTTCTTCTTGAGTGTACGAAGCAGCATCGACGAAGCAGGCTCGATCTTTGTCCAAGCGGGCACTGGCGAGCAGAGATTTACCCCTGGCTCGTCTTCGTGCTTCGTTGTAGGTTGGATGCATATTGCGCGGCATCCGCGCAATCTGGATCTTGGATCTTACGTCGCTGGGCAGCTTCACAGCGTCAGGACCGACAACCGTGGGGTTTCGTCCCAGCATGCCGAGTATGGCTCTACCCGCTGGGGTGCCAGACAGTCTGACAAACTGTGCAAACTCTTGGGCTTCGACAATTTCTTCGAACGTGTTGTGGATTCCCAACTTCAGGAGGTCTTCCGTGTGCGTTCGAACGGGAATGCCAAGGGCCAGCTTGAAGACTCTTCTGATTAGGGCATTGATTTTGTTGCGCTCCGACACGAGCCAGTTGTGCATAGCCGCCGTATAAGCGAGGTGGCATAGCACGAATGCGTGGATAATCCGGATCAGATTGTCCTCCCTGATTCCGCGGTGCCTGTTAGCGATTCTTCGAATCAGTCCGAGGGCGCTTTCGGTCTTGGAACAAATGCGTTTGACGGCGGCTCCATTGGCTCCGTTAGACTCGATAAACATTCCAAGGACCCTGATAGTGTCCACCCGCGGAACTGGGGAGCCGTTACCGGTGAATAACGTAATGTGGCTCTCCATTGCTGGCTTCCAGGACCGGTGAGAACCGCCTCTGGGCCTCTTCTTATACAGTAAGAGCTCGGACTTAGCGGGCGAGCACCTTAGCCCGGTGGGGATGAGATAGCGCTCCGTCACATCGATGGCAAAGAACTTCTTCTAAGGGAAAAAAATGACACAATCCGATGGAGTCAATTTCAATTTAGCTTCAATTTATTTCAAGCATAAAATAGTCAATCCAAACTACCTGTACTTTGTTGGCGTCATATTCCAGTATTCGCAGCCAGCCAAGAAAAGAGAAAACAACATAAGCACATTCAATGATGTTCTAGTACTAATATTCACTACAAGGCAATGAAACAAGAAAAACCGATAAAAACTTACCACTAGCTTATCTATTGCTAAAGTGGTAGTGTTCATTCAGTGGCAATAAATTCAAGAATAGAACATGTCTACTCATGTGCCACGAAGAATGTCGATGAGTCACGTGAATGCCGTGGCGTCTGAAGGTGTCAAGCCTTGAAGCTGTCCAGTGCTGCGCAGCAGTGTTTAAAGTGTGTGCGGTGCAATATGGCTACCAAAGAGCTGCCCGTGGCCGTCGCAGTATCATCGGAATGTCTTCGTCATCAGGGCGACGGTACAGGTTCATCTGTCTGTTTGTACAGGGCCTTGCAGTGTCGCGTCTCAGCAAGCAATGCCCATCACTCGTACCTGTTTTCCGCTATGTACCAATGACTTCCGATGCACAGTGCCAAGTTCCCCGTAGCCGTCGCAGTATCATCGGAATCTCTTCGTCATCAGGGCGACGGTACAGGTTCATCTGTCTGTTTGTACAGGGCCTTGAAGTGTCGCGTCTCAGCAAGCAATGCCCATCACTCGTACCTGTTTTCCGCTGTGTACCAATGACTTCCGATGCACAGTGCCAAGTTCCCCGTAGCCCTCGCAGTACCATCAGAATCTCTTCGTCATCAGGGCGACGGTACAGGTTCATCTGTCTGTTTGTACAGGACCTTGAAGTGTCGCGTCTCAGCAAGCAATGCCCATCACTCGTACCTGTTTTCCGCTGTGTACCAATGACTTCCGATGCACAGTGCCAAGTTCACCGTAGCCGTCGCAGTACCATCGGAATCTCTTCGTCATCAGGGCGACGGTACAGGTTCATCTGTCTGTTTGTACAGGGCCTTGCAATGTCGCGTCTCAGCAAGCAATGCCCATCACTCGTACCTGTTTTCCGCTGTGTACCAATGACTTCCGATGCACAGTGCCAAGTGCATCGGAAGTGCATCGGAAGTGGAATAAATAATCTTCTAGAGGATATCTATAAAGTAACAAGGTAGTTATCAAATGGGAAGAACAGGTATCTGAACCTATAGAGATACAACGCGGGCTTCGACAGCGATGTGCCTTATCACAAATGTTATTTATGCTACATCTCCAGGGACTAGAAGCCAAATTATAAGGGAGTTGATTCGGATTCAGCCTCTCTTCTGCCAAGCAAGGAAAACACGTTCAACAGTCATTACCAGCATTGCTGTATGCATATTATATAATATTAATAACCGAGAACAAGGAAAATCTGCAGGGATTGATAGACATCTGTGGTAATGAGGGAGATAGGTTAAATTTGAAGTTCAGCAGGGAAAAGCAGCAATCATGATTTTTTATGATAACTAAGGCAGTGAGCATAAGATACAGGAAGTCACGCTACAAATAGTGGGTAAATACAAATACTTAGGCGTATGGAAAATAACGGAGCTGACGATCTAAGGGACCACGAAAGATACGTAATGACTAAGAGCCCCAGGAATGCAGCTGTAATGAAAAATAGGGCATTGTGGAACTACAATAGGTATGACGTTGTGCGAGGGATTTAGAAAGGTGTCATGGTCCCAGATTTAACGTTCGGCAATGCGGTCTTGCGCATGAAATCAGAAGTTCAAGCAAGATTGGAAATTTCACAACGTGGCACAGGTAGGCTTGCTTTGGGAGCACACGGGAATACCCCAAATAAGGGGGTACAGAGAGACATGGGATAGGCATCGTATAAGTGCAGGGAAGCTAGACGCAAGGTAGAATTTGAGGAGCGATTGAAAAAAATGGGAGAGGAGCGTTGGGCTAAGAAAGTTTTTGGTTATTTTCACATAAAAATATCGATACTAAATGGAGGAAACGAACTAGAATATTGTCAAGCAAGTTTTTAGGCAACAGTATAATACCAAGCCAAAAGGAAACATTGGTTAAGAAAAAGGTGAAGGAAACAGAGAGGGAGATGTGGAAGATAAGAATGCTTACGAAATCATCACTGGGGACCTACCGAACTTTCAAGCAGGACATTGCAAGGGGAAAAAATCCACGATAACTCTCGGGGTAGTTTTCTGCTCTTCGAGGCTAGAACGGGAGTATTGCGGACCAAGACGCACCGAGCAATATATTAAGGCACAGACACGGTATGTAGTGCGTGTGGAGAGGAGCAGGAAACGGTTGAACATTTTATAATGTTTTGTAGAGGGCTCTACCCCATAGTCGAAGGAAATGGCTCCGAATTTTTTAAAGCATTGGGGTTTAGGGACAGTGAAGGCGAAATAGAGTTTACACGAGTAGAAATAACCAGGAGGAGGCTAACTGATTGGTGGCTGCAATCGAGGCGCGAGTGAAATTCAATCCTTAAACACACAGTTATAGCACTTAACTTTATGGCTAGGTGGCGTGAGCCACCACCTGATCTAAAGGGCGGAGCAGGATCATCCATCCATCCTCCAGAGGTTCAGTAAGGAAAAATTAGCAGTCATGATTTATAATGAAAATGAAGGTAGTGAGCTTACGATAGCTGAGGTGACGCTAGAGATAACAAATAAATACAAATATCTGGGCCTATGGATAAGCAATGGGATCGAGTACCTAAGGGAACACGAAATATACGTGACGACTAAAGGTAACAGGAATGCAGCGGTGATGAATAATAGGGCACTGTGGAATTACAATAGGTATGATGTTGTGCGAGGAATTTGGAAAAAAGGTCATGGTTCCGGGTTTGACTTTCGGCAATGCGGTCTTGGACATGAGATCACAGGTTCAAGCAAGATTAGAAATTAAGCAACGAGGAATATATAGGTATTCTAAATGCGAAGCATTTCTTAGTGAACTTCGGCGACTTTGAGCATATCTATCTAACCGCTTACGTTTGGGTGCTCTCGCGGTCAACCCCATAGGTTGGCGTGAACCAAGTTTAGCATGGGAGGGTAAGATGGTTTGACAATTATGGCACGCTGGCCAAGGCGTCAATGTTGTCGAAATCCCGTCGCGCACGTCGTCAAACACTTCCCGCCAGACAGTGGCACATACCCATGGGTGGGTATGTGCCGCTGGTAAGCGGGCATGTGCCACAGGTAGCGCCGATCCGACTAATGCAAAGAATAAATATCAGGGTCCTAGCTGGAATCGAACCCAAGCATTCTGCGTGGCATCAATGAATGAATAGACTTTATTTAAAGTCCGGTAGTTTTCACCGGGTGGGGTGGGGGAAGAGGGGATTAACCCCTGTCCCTTCCCCCTCTTCGTTGATTATGATGGCGGTGCCTCAGGTGACCGTTCCAAGTCCTTCGACCCGGGCGACATCTTCAGCTTGCCGGACGGCCCATAGCTGGTAGGCCAGCTCGTCGATGGTGAGTGCCGCCACCCAGCGGCAAGCAGCCGACGCCGCCGATCGGCAACAGTGACCTCAGCCGCGGCAGAAGCCGGCCCCTGCCCTCGCGCGGTGGTGGCAGCAGCAATTGGCCTCTCAGTTCGTCCCTGCCTAACATGCGTCGCGAAGGGAGCGGCGGCAGTGACGTTAACATTTTCAGCACACTCCCAAAGCATGTGCTGCAGTGTGGCCCTTTCCCCGCCCGCTTTACACGCGTTCGTTGGGTATAGGTGAGGATAACACAGGCGTAGGATCACCGGGCTTGGGTACGTTACCCCACAGCTCAGTTTAGCTCACACAGCTACGTCAGGTCTCGGAACTACTTTTCAAATAGACGCTAATCTTCGTGAAACGTCAATAGTGGTTGCCTACCCAATTTTATAAACTCTACATGTGTACTCCTTTGATGCAGCCGTCAGATCGGGTTAACGTCAATTGTGGCTAGTTGCCACGCGCTGAAGTTGATTTTTGTGGCAGTGTTCAGGGCCAGCATCCTCGCTAGCATCAGCGCTTCATATCAACTTCTGGTGTTGCTAAAATATGCATGCTCCAGTGGGCATCTTTGCGCAAATGCAAACAACCATGGTTATATAAAAATCTACATCTCTTAAACATGTATGTGCGTGCAACATTTGGACATACGTTTAGCGTCATTTCATGACGTGACTCTCAATAAAAAAAATTTACAACAAGGTCACCTTCCCTATGCATGCTTCGCATAACGTCGATTCCCAGGTACGTGGGATCTGCCACTTTGTTTGCTTTAGGAGATAACAGAGATACATCAAATCAGGGAGTACTAGGTGATATGGGATGGACATCATTCGAGGGGTGGGAAGCTAACAGCAAGATAAAATTGTAGAAGCGATTCAGAGAAATGTAGCATTCGCCTACGCAGTGGAGATAGGCAGGCGTCACAATCAATCGTTCCAACGCGACGTCCTCTTTGTTTGCTTGCAGCGAGCCAGTCAAGGTTTCTGCTCTTTGACCTCCGCACGTCCCATTGTTTCGGTATCGCTCCGCGCAGCTGGCGAAATGAGGATGTAAAAAAAGGTGACGCGGAGCTTGCGAGTAAGTTGAATACACGGAGACGTATGACTTGCGTTTAGTCGGCGACTGGTGCTTGGAATTCGACAATGTGGCTGCCATTTGAAGGCGTGCCTGAAAATGTGGCCGCAACATGGAGCCAAAAATCACGAGCCTTCCAAGAACTAAACTAGGATGTTCACAAGTTCAGATAGATAGATAGATAGATAGATAGATAGATAGATAGATAGATAGATAGATAGATAGATAGATAGATAGATAGATAGATAGATAGATAGATAGATAGATAGATAGATAGATAGATAGATAGATAGATAGATAGATAGATAGATAGATAGATAGATAGATAGATAGATAGATAGCCTGACTATGTCCACTGCAGGACAAAAGTCTTCCCCATGTTCCGCCAGTCAACTCGGTCCTGTGCTTGCTGCTGCCAATTTATACCCGCAAACTTCTTAATCTCATCTGCCCACCTAACCCCCCGTAAGTTTACTGACATCCTGAGACAATCCATACCGAGTTTATAGGTGGAGAATCATGCATACTACATCAAAATATATTTACCGAAGTTGAGGCCTTCACTACAGCAAAGTGCTAGATTCATAAGGAGAGAACCTGATTGATTTGTGGGGTTTAACGTCCCAAAACCACAATTTGATTATGAGAGACGCCGTAGTGGAGGGCTCCGGAAATTTTGACCATCTGGGGTTCTTTAACGTGCACCCAAATCTGAGTACACGGGCCTACAACATTTCCGCCTCCATCGGAAATGGAGCCGCCGCAGCCGCGAATCAAACCCGCGACCTGCGGGTCAGCAGCCGAGTACCTTAGCCACTAGACCACCGCGGCGGGGCAAGGAGAGAACCTGAAGCTGGTTTTCACTATCAGACAACTGTGTCTTTTTTACACGTGATAGACCCGCAATGCAGATCAAGGGTACCTGAACGTAGGCATTGCAAATGAGTTCTGCGGAAACCAGCATTGTGGAGGAAGGGTTAAGAAAATGAAAGAAGAACCCTACCCGTTTGTAGCACGAAGCCACAAGGAAATTTCCTTGTGGCTTCGTGGTACAGACGGGTGGAGTTCTTTTTTCCCTTTCTTACCTCAACGTACACATACCATGGCATGCAGTGAAGATGAGAAGGAAACTACCATCTCGCCTTTGAACTCACTGTGGTTTAGAGGCTCTTTCACATTGGGCCTGCTTAAAATAGCGCGGACATGGGCTGCTGGGTGACGCATTATAAAAGAAACAGCGCGCATATATGACCTGCACACTAGGACCAGGAAACCAGAAGCAGGACCAGGACCGACCAGGACGGCTCTAATAAATTGTAAGCCAGCATTGTTGTAACTCCGGGATCCTGAGGGCAAAACTGGGTGGTTTTCGCCACTAGGAAAAGCGCGTGCCAAGGAGCACCTAGCGTAGCAGAGCCTTGCATAGGATATATAGTATAGCAAGGGGGTGCGAAACGGTAGTAAGAGTGAGAAGGAGAGGTGTGAATGTGAGCAGAATGGAAAAGAGTGGTTAAGATATAGCATTGCATAGCCTTGCATAGTATAGTTCACAGTATAGTAGTTTCTAGTAGAGTTATATAATATGGTGAATGGGAAAGGGAAACGAGGGTGAGGAGGAGGTAAGAGGGATACCGTATAGCAGAACCTTAAACAGTGTAGCGAAGCAAGTGCCGGGAAAGAGAAGTGACGGAGATGAAAAGCAATACGAGGGTTACGAGGAGGCAATTGAGGAGAGAGCGCACAATCTAGAAAGAGATAAAGAGGAAGAGTATGCACGAAGAGGTGAAGAAGGAAACGTGAAAAAAAAGAAGAGAACGAAGGAATAGCTGAATCTGCGTTTGCCGGGTGGTGGCGCTTTCTCGCTAGCTTCACGGCGGTTTATTGGGCGCAGCAGCGTTGACTTTTTTTTCCAAATTATACATATATGGTGACGTCACGAGCCCGCTATGGCCAGAGTGTGTGACGTCAAAACGTACCGACCATCGCCCCGTCTCTAACTTCGAAAATTTAACGTGACGCTTGCATGGGAGCACGAACACATTGGCCCGAGCGGGTGGGACTTCTCCAAATAGTCGCCAATGGCATGACTTTGCACACAACATTTAGTGATCGCAATTTACAGTTATAGGCGAGCGCAGAATTCAACGTCGAAGGGTGGGGTAGTGGTTTCAGTCCAGCGAGCCCCCCAACCTCCCTCCCCCCGGTTGTTCGAGTCTTAAAGACGATGCACGGGCTTCACGCTGGATTAAAAAAAAACAGTAAGCGATAACAGGCCCCTTCCAATAACCTGCCATCCTTTGGTCCTTGCCTTTACGGGAGTACAGATGGACAGTAGACAGTTATTGCAATCCAACATTACAAGCCTTCGGCCGCATTTATTGTGGAAGACCTGCTTGGCTACTATAACAATGTTCCTTATAGACACTCAGTGCATGGGCTGTCTTGGCGCCTGTCCACTGCAGATGAGAGGGGAGAATCCTCCTCCCCCTTCCTACCACTTGCGGCACATGCCTAGTTTCTAATTGGAAGCAAACACTACAGTCGAGCACGTTGAGAAAAAAACTGCGCAGCAGGATGAGACATGAAGAAAGAAATCATGAAAACTAGCCACATTGACGAGCCAGCACCTCCTCTATTTTATCAATGCCAGCCAGATGCACCCGATGCAGCTGTTCACCGCCCTCTCCTCTAGTCCTTTCCTTCTCTCGTCTCCTATAGCGTTCGCGTGTACTGCGGTCATGGGGAAGAGAACCCAAAATACAATGCGTCACGACAGAAATCATATGAATTAATCACTCGTTCAGTTGTGTGCCGATCCGTGGGCCGGCGTCTTGCATTCTTCGCGATCGCAATGTTGGCGGTCACACTGGCTCTGTAAGTTATGCGGTGTTTTGAGATAGCGTGTCGCCGTTTGGGGCAATGGTGACGCATCACGGCGACAGTGATGCTTAAAAAAATATAGGCAGATCCCACGCACAGTGCGAATCAATGATATGCGAAGCACGAATGAGAGATTTTGATATGTCACTTTAAAATCAGCACAACGTTACGAGGTAGAGATCAATGTTGTCGTACATGACTTCCGTGTCATGATTATCATGTTTGGATGTCTCGTTTACCTTCGCCATCTATTAACGTCACGCGATACCAAATTTAGCATATGTATAGCTAGCAAAACGGCCGCGAGCACGCTATGAGCATGACATGTTGTCATGTTCTACATGACGCGCGTGTCAGGATTATCGTGTGTTCACCAGTCATATGTATCGTCATCCATTGACGTTACGTAACATCAAATTTGGCATATGTGGAGCTAGCAAAACGGCCGCGAGCGCATCATGAAGGGCCCAATAAACTCCTATGTAGCGTTGACGTGCGCACACGCTGGGCACAGCGACGTTACGTTAGCAAAACACGAGCACTCTATAGTCTGATGCCAGGGGCGACCAGCGTCTGTCGGCGCGGCCCGACGGCAACCGGCGCGAAAAGTGACATGCTCCATTTCGCGCTGATTGCGCTAGCCAGACAACACTGCGTCTCCCTCTCTTCGTGACGGAGGGACGGCGGACTCACTGAAACGTGCATGCGTCAAAGCAACGCAGCGCGGCTGCGCCTGCGAGTATATGACAGGACCGGCGCCTGGCGTGGCAACGCCGGCGTGACGAGACAAAATAGAGAGTTTTAGTACTGCGGAATGGTGCTACGTACGCATCACGCAAGCACCTTGCGTTACGTGGCGTCGTTTGCCACTAATCGGCTTTTAGTACGCCGTAATACCCGCGTACTAAAAGTGACCGCGTACGTAACGAGCGTGAAGCGTGTTGTGTCATCTGGTAGATCAAAATAGAAGGACGTGTTGTTGACAGCCAATGTGAGCCAATCCAAGTGTTATAGCCAGATTATGGCCATATTTTAAGCCACAGAGCCGGTCGGTGCTTGCCTTCGATGCCGCCATTTTGCAAAATGAAGTCTCGCGGTGTAGCGAACTTGTTCGAGAGCGGCGCGATCACCTCATACGTACGCACGCACGCATCTCATGCGTGCGTGCGTACCGGCTGCGTACGTAACGCGATACGTGCGCGTTGCGGTCTGCGCATGTGCACTACGCAGAACGTGGCGTCCTTACGTACGCAACGCCGCCACGTATGCAGCATACGCAGTACTAAAACTCTCTAATGAACGCTGGCGAGCACGCACACCGCAGCACGTCGAAATGTATTGGCGCCTTGACTGTGGGATGTAGTCACGTTCTCACATGATACGTATCTCATGATTATCATGTTTGCACCAGTCACATGCATTCGTCATTCATTGGCGTCACTTAATACCAAAGTTTCCATGTGAAACTAGCGAAACGGCCGTGATCGCATCATCAGTGTGGCATGTAGACATGTTGTTACATGACACGTATGTCGTGATTATCACGTTTGGATGTGTCAATTACCCATGTCGTCCGTTTGCATACATGTGAAGCTAGTGCAACGGCCGGGAGCGCATCATGAGCGTAGTATGTAGTCATGTTGTTACATTACACGCATCTCATGTTTATCATATTTGCCCCAGTATCAGGCCTTCGTCATCTATTGACGTCCCGTAATACCAAATTTGGTGTCATTGAAACTAGCGAAATGGCCGCCAGCGCATCATGAGCGTGGCACGTAGTCATGTGTTTACATGACACGCATCTCACGATAATCATGTTTGCACCAGTCACATACCTTCGTCATTCATTCACGTATTCTTATACCAAATTCGGTATATGTGAAGCTAGCGAAACGGCCGCGAGCGCATTATGAGCGTGGCGTGTAGTCATGTTGTTACATGTCACGCATGTCATGATTTTCACGTTAGGGTCTGTCGCTTGTGTTCACCATGCAGTCATGCCATACCATACCAGTTTTGCTACACGCCATGTGAACGAAACCACCGCAAGAGCTGCAGGACCTTGAAATGTAAAGCATGACATTCATGACATACATGTCATAATTTGTCATGTCATGACATACATGTCTTCATACAGTCATGTTATGCCATACCAAGTTTGGTATCGATACCATTATTGAAACGACCAGGAGAGCTAAAAGTCGTTGGCGGCTAGATAGATAGATAGATAGATAGATAGATAGATAGATAGATAGATAGATAGATAGATAGATAGATAGATAGATAGATAGATAGATAGATAGATAGATAGATAGATAGATAGATAGATAGATAGATAGATAGATAGATAGATAGACTCGAAGTAACCGAAGTTCGCTAAAGAATGCTTCGCATTTAAAAAGCGCTGCGAGCTGGCGCCGACATATCTTCGAGCCACAAAGAAGGAGCATGAAGGAACAAATCTGACAGACGTATGTTATTTGAGAAGGACACGCGTATATAAAGTCTCCGTGGGAAAGAGTTCGGACGCACGTGTGATTTTGGGTGCCCGAGGCCCGGGCAAGCAGATATCGTCGAGTCATTTTGTGGTTTGTGTGATGGCAAAATCAGAAGGGGGAGAGGGGGTGCATAGGCCTGGTGTGCACTGACCAAGACTGTTCATTGAATTTTAACGTGTTTCTATAAGGAAAATACAACAACCGTATGTGACAACAGTACGCTTTATTCTGCTAAAAAAGCTGTCCAAGACACTGTGCTAAAAAATAGGTAGTCCTTGTTTCCGATAGGTCTTCAGTTCCGTGGTGCAAAATTTGATCACTGTCAGTCAGACTGTCTTTTCCCGATACATCGTTGATTTTCGCACGAACATTTTTTGTAATGTATATAGGCTGTAAACGCGGCTTCGCCTCCCATGGCTTCAGTTACAAACGGAATCAAACCAGCAGGCGACCCTTATGAGAGGAATTCGTCAGTAAAATCAAACGACACTCGCTTCGCGTGCATTACGTTGTCACAAATTCGAGCGTAAGCGGCTAGCGCAGGTTGGTCGCCAGCTTGCAAGATTCGGCGCATTTATCGCAGTAGGCAATGCAGGCTGTGGTGCATGAAGGCCGAAGACGTCATGGCACACCCGCACCGGGTGCAGACTTTCGGGCGGAAGTGGCAGCTTCCGAGACAGTGGTCCTTCAGATGCCGCAGCTCACCCAGGAAGGGACAGCCGGACCTGGCGTAGACGCAGTGCACGAGCTCGCGACCCACTTGCTCCAGGCCGTAGGGGAGGGGCAGGACCTCGGCCTCGTCGAACTGGCGAGCGTCCACTGAACACATGCCCACACGTGCCGGCAGGTCGCCGTCGTCTTCGACGTCCTCGCCGTTAACGCCCTGTCCGGCTCCTGCGGAGCAGATGCCGCACATCGTGTGCCCGCAGGGAAGCAGCACGGCCCTGGCAGAAACGACCTTGCAGGCGACGCAGACTCGAACGCTGGGCAGCGAATAGGCGAACTGGAAGGGCCGCATGTCCAGAAAGGAGCATCCGAATCCTTGAAGCACGTACGTGGTCCATTTAGGGCTGACCGCCTGGGAACACAGCTTCGCAAATTTGTGCGGTGGTGAATTTCCTTCGCTGGGGCTTTTCGTAGAAACTGCCACCTGTTGTAGATTCATCGCCGCAGCGCCATTCAGGTCGGCGTAGTTGTGACCGGGTTCTGCCATGAAGAACTGCGGCCGCTGTGATGAACTCACAAAAGACCTAAAGGATCGGCTCTTTGTTGATTGTCACTGTGCTGGCTCTCTTCGAGTAGTTGGGGGAAGCGACTGTTCCCGTCAAGCAACAGTCCCGGACAGCGGTCACTACCAAGATTGACCTTGGTCGCTACACTGGAACGTGGCAAAACGGTGAGTGACGATGGTCGCGATGTTTGACGTGTGCTATATATAGCATATCAGCTTTTATCACTAGCGGTAATCATCAGTTACCGTATTTTGCAGGTGCGATGAGGCCTCGTTGAAAGTGTCGCTGATTGGTTGTAAACGCTGCACGCATGTTAGCGCGGCTATAGGTTATGTGATTTTTCGCTAAAAGGATAGCAAGCGGTACTCTACCCCCTTCACGCTGTGTGTATTTTTGTGCACGTATCCTACTTATCGGCTTTGTCCGCTCAGCATAAACAACGTTTGAGCCATTTGCGCCGCACGGTCTCAATCGCATCACAGCATTAAAGGACCCTTAAACCACACCAAGTTAAAGGTGAGACAGCAGTTTCTTTCTCTACTGCCCTTCCGACAAGCGCTCGCCATTTACTTATCCCTAGAACACGTGGGGGAGCAAATCAGGACGTTGCTATTATCTGTGCTTGCGCAGTCGCTAACGCAGAAAAGGAACAGAAATCAGTTTATCGCGTGTAATAGTCATGCGTGACATCACAGAGCGGGCGTGCGACTGCGTGGCAAAGCAGGGCAAGCGAAAATTAGCGACAGATATCTCTCGTATGTCGACCAAATGAGAGTTTATTTCATCATGACGTCATGTGAGCGAGGAGTTGCCGTCACTATTTGTGCCGCGATGGCGGGTAACGACGGGAGAAAATTATGTGATGATTCCTCGTATATTCAGAGGTTGTTAAGAAGGCCCTTCAATTGAAATTCGTGCGTGTGGCATCTCCGACAAAAAAATAATGCTAAAGTGCGGTGAAGAAGTTATCACTTTCGTGATCATATGGTGTCTTCCTCCATTTGTTTGAGCCTTACCTTTTGGTCACCATATGATGGACACATAGGAGGGCGCAGGGTTCCTCATCAGGGAGACGAAAGCTCATCGCAGAGCCCCCCCCCCCTCCCCTACATAATTCGTCAAGTCAAGGTATGGGACAGATTTCGCACCAGCCACCCTTCATATATAGTTACTGGTTTGCCGGTTGTGAACTGCGCCTGCGCGTGCCTTACTACGTTTGCAGGACATGCTCGAACGTCAGACATGCAATACCGTTACTTCCAAAGTTATCGTTCGACTTTCTACTGTGCGCGTACGCAGATATGGGCCGGCTACTGCTGCATGGGCGTGGCGGGCGTATTTTGGACGATAAGTGCTAAAAGCTCGTTGGAACGGTACCCGGCGTGACGCTCTCCGGCATCCCGGTATCAAAGGCGTGCCGGACAGACTAAAATTCTCTATATTCAAAGCTGGCCGGCTTATTGATACGCGTACACAGACCAGATTCGTGCATGTACACTATAGTATCGTACTCTTCTAGTTCACACATTTAGAGCAAGCAATTATAAAATCTTCCCGCTGGTTATCACCAGCCGGCACGTACTGTTTGGTAACGCCTGACGACGAATGGCTACTGCAGCGACGAACAAGATATCATTACAGGCCGTACACATTGGTGGCGTAACCAGCTGGTAGCGCAGCGGGTCACCATTTGCATTTAAAATAGACCGCTGACGTCGCACATGTCCCGCCACGGTAGTCTAAAGGTTATAAGGCATGCACCCGACCTCGTAGGTCGAGCGTGCGGCCTGCGAGGCGTTCATGGCGGGACAGGAAACCTTTCGTGATGCAGTGGCGCCCCCTTCTTCTGTTCCTCTCTCTATTACATTACTCTTTTTCGCCGTCATTTCACTTTTCCATCTAGCTGCTATTCAATGCGGATGGCTATGCTGTGGTTTGCGCTCTCCTCTCCTCGTGACCCTAGCTTCCTTTTTCCCTCACTGTATTTGGCCTGTTGTATATGGCTTTGCTTGCGTGACACCAAGCGACGACACGAGATATGACAGCACTCCCCTTCCCTCTTTTCTCCATCCTTTTCACTTGCACGTTCCGTCCACTCCTACGCATGTTAGAGAACCCCAGGTGGTCGAAGTCCGCCATAGTGGATCGGTGGCTATACTATGCTCTGCTGCTGAACCGAGTTCCATCTCGACCATGGCGGTCACACTTCGATTGAAGCGATGTGGTTGAGGCCCATGAGCTGAGGAACATCAGTGCACGTCGAAAAAGACCGGATGGTCGAAGTTTCCGGAGTTCTCCACTATGGCGTCCCTCATAATCATACCATGCTTCCGAGACACCTAAACCTCGAAAGCTACTATCTATAATACTAGCTATCGTTTTGAACCTCAGTGGACTCGCACTGAGGGTGTTGCGCTTTGTTGAGCCCCGTCGCGGTGGTCTGGTGGCTAAAGTACTCGGCTGCTGACCCGCAGGTGGCGGGATCAATTCCCGGCTGTGGCGGCTGCATTTTCGGATGGAGGCGAAAATGCTGTAGGCCCGTTGGCTCCGATTTGAGCGCACGTTAAAGAACCCCAGGAGGTCGAAATTTCCGGAGACCTCCACTACGGCGTCTCTCACAATCACATGGTGGTTTTGGGACGTTAGACCCCGCATATCTATCAATCATATCATACACTGTTGATTTTTTGTGTATTTTGTTAAACCGTCTGTTCTAGGAAAAAAACAGCCACAGAGGTTTGGAAAGTCTTTAGGAACGTTATCAAAGAGCTGGATCTCAGTGCTGAATTACCAAGTAATGACGAACTGCAGTTTTTGGATGTAGATATTTTTGCCACAGCGGGACACGAACAGAAAACCCAATACATAGCTATCGTTTGGCACATTCCGCGGTCGTGAAGAGTAGCATAGCATTTTCATCGAAGAACCGAGCTTTCGGCGAGTTGGCATTGTATTTTGGATGGCATTTTGCGCAAAAAAAAAACACGAACAAGTTGGCATCCGTGATCTCTTCCTTCTTGTTCACGGTTCACGTTTTTTTTTATGCGCAAAATGCTATCCACAAACATTTTCATGTCCCAGAAAATTCCTGACCAATGCATACAAAAGATTAGAGAAAGCTTCAGCGAACGAATTATCAGGCTATAAGAATGCAGGATAAGAAAAACACGAGCTGTATAGATCAACAAACAAACAGTAGTTATATGTGTGAGGTAACTTTAGGAACAAACTGACAGTAAATTGATTGATATGTGAGGTTTAACGTCCCAAAACCACCATAGGGCTTCAGAAATTTCGATCACCTGGGGTTCTTTAACGTGCACCCAAATCTGAGCACACGGGCCTACAACAAACAAACTGACAGTGAATTACTACAAAAAAAAAAGATTGTGTATACGCCACATGCGCACAAGATTGCACATAACTAAGAAAACGTAGGCAGCAGGTTTGGCCCACACGTAGTTGTTTCGGCCCCCAAAGAACTGGATAAAATGTGTGCAGGATTAGACAGTAGCAGTGTGTAGGTGTTCTGTGACTATAGGCTGTCCACTACGCACGCAAAAGTAATGTCAACAGACGAACGATTAATCGAATATACAAATCCACCAGAAAACACAGCAATTAAAGAACACAAGATGAAGAAGAAGGTGTTTAATGAGAAGAATGAGGAGGTCGGCCTGGAAAGCGGGTTTCTATTTTGCTACTCGTCTCGGCGATAAGGGGAAAACAGAAAGAAAAATGAGGGCAGAAAGAGGGGTGATTGTGACATAGCACAATGAATCACTGCACACACTGTCCTATTCGGTGTAGGAGATGCACAGAAGTGTCTACATTAACTACATTAGCACATGCTCTAAAGACGGGAATCTAAACCTATCTCGCGTAGAAACATGAACAAGCCTTTTAATTAAGCTGCGTTGGGCGTAATCAACACGTTTCGAAGGAACCAAAAGCTTCTCTTCCGAAAAGGGTTGGCAATCTAGGTGATCTGTGGAGTGCTTCAGAGATCGTCTTTCGATCACAGAATACATGAGACAAGAACGAGGGCGTGCGGCGACTTCCAACAATTGCTTGATGGCGCGTTAACATATATAAAGAAGACAAAACAAGAAGGTAGGGGAACCAGGGCAAGGGAGCACATGAGGAAAGCGCACACGATGATGTGCGAAGGCACTGAATGTGTGAGTGCTCCTTCGCTCACCTTAACTGACAAGGAATTCTGGTATCTCGGACAATAATCGGAAGCATCTATAGGTCTAATGTCATCGTCACAGCCATGCGCATGTTGCCCTTCCCCGATTCTTCTCCTTTATTTTTGCTCTTTTTACCTACGATAAGGCAAAATGAACAAATTGTTGGCAGTTAGCGCACGTCCTCGTTCTTGTCTCATGTGTCTTGTGTTCTTTATGCGCAGTATTTGTAATGGATCCGTTCAAAAACGAGCTTGCATCAACAGTCTCTTAAGTCAACGAATACAAAGTTTGTTAAGTGTAAATTATCCGTTGTATATTCTCTGCCCCTATCGAGTGGCAAAGTATGCATCCGCCAAATGGGTCGGTGTTTAAACACCAGGCTGTTAGAGTAGAGGCCTTTAGAGACAATTAGAGACTGTGGGAGCCGACTAACCAAGGAAATTACACAATGTATACTGTACATTGGCTATGCATTAATGGGTTTAGCTGAAAGAAATTATCCACACGTTATAGCAGTACACTTTATTTTCTTAAAAGCTGTCAAACCCCCTACCTTACAAATATATATATAGATGTTCCTTGTTTGCGACAAGCCTTCACCCGGGCGGTGCAAAATTTTATCAATGTCAGTCAGGTGGTCTGTTCGCGATCACATCGTTAATTTTCAGACGAATTTTTTTAATGGACCGTGAACGCCGCTTCGCCTTTTGTTCTTTCAATAAAAAATAACATTAGTCCAGGGCACAGTTTCGATGAGATATTAGACAGTAAAATCAGTCGACAGTCGCTTCTTGTGCTGTGGTCGCTAATCGTGTGTAGGCGGCAAGTGCCAATCGGTCGCCTGCTTGCAAGATTCAGCGCATTTATCGCCGTAGGCAATGCATGCTGTGGCGCATGAATTGGGAAGCCGCGAAAGCGCACCCGCACCGGGTGCAGATTTTCGGGCGGAAGCGGCAGCTGCCGAGGCAGTGTTCCTTCAGGTGCCGCAGCTCACCCAGAAAGGGACAACCGGACCGGGAGTAGAGGCAGTGCACGAGCTCGCGACCCACTTGCTCCAGGTCGTAGGGGAGGGGCAGGACCTCAGCACTGTCGAACTGAACTGGCGGCAGTCCACTGGACACACGCCCACACGTGCTGCTAGGTCGCCGTCGTCTTCGACGTCCTCGCCGTCGTCTCGAACGACCTGTTCGGCTCCTGCGGAGCAGCTGCCGCACATCGTGTGCCCGCAGGGAAGCAGCACGGCTCTGGCAGACACGACCTTGCAGGCGACGCAGACCCGTACGCTGGGCAGCGGGAAGGGGAACTGGAGTGGGCGCATGTCCAGGAAAGAGCAACCGAATCCTTGAAGCACGTATGTGGTGCATTGCGGAGTGGCCGCCTGGGAACGCAGCTTAGCAGACTTGGGCGCTGGTGGGTTCCCTCCGTCGGAGTTTCTCGTAAAAGCTGCCTCCGGCTGGTGGTTTGTCGTCGCAGCGTCATGTGGGTTAACGTCGTTGAGACCGGGTTCTGCCATGAAGAGATGTTCAAGTTGCGGCGGTCCCGACGAACTCTCAAAATCCTTATGGTGCTGGCTCTCTTTGAGAAGCTATAGGGGCAGTGGCTGTCCACGCCAAGTAGGAGACCCGGACAGCGTTGACTTGACTGGAACGCCGGAAAACGGTGAGTGAGGACGGCCGCGATGTTTGAAGTGCGTTATATGAACCTTACCCACCAGCGGTATGCATCGGTTGCCACATTTTGTAGGCGCGGTGTATACCTTCGGTGCGGCGGTCGCTGATTGGTTGCAAATGCTGCCGACGTGTGTGCATCGCTAAGGAATGGTCACATGATTTGATGTGGCGGAAAGTTAGCGTGCTTCCTTCATCTTCTCCCATTGATTGATATGTGGGGTTTAATGTCCCAAAACCACTATATGATTATGAGAGACGCCGTAGTGGAGGGCTCCGGAAATTTAGACCACCTGGGGTTCTTTAACGTGCACCCAAATCTGAGCACACGGGCCTACAACATTTCCGCCTCCATCGGAAATGCAGCCGCCGCAGCAGGGATTCGAACCCGCGCCCTGCGGGTCAGCAGCCGAGTACCTTAGCCACTAGACCCACCGCGGCGGGACAGGAAAAAAAAATCATCTTCTCCCATGTATTCGTGCCCTATGTATCCGCGTTTTTTTCTCGCTTCCACCGAATCTTCAGTGATAAACGATGTTTTGCATCACGTGGTCTCAAACAATAAAAAAAATTAAGTCCGTGCGCTTGGCATCTCGGACGATCGAAAAAGAAATATTGGCACGAAACTTAATACTAAAATGTGGCCATGCAGTTGCGATCTTGCTTTTAGCCCCCATATGCATTTAATTTATACATCACGATTTCGTCACAGTCAATTATTTCTCTGTCTCATTTTGTCACCATTAGATGGACATGCCTGTCAACGAAATATTCCAAGTTGGCTGGGTTATTGAAACGTACAGACTATACTCGTTCGTGCACCCTGGAACCTACGTTCATAGCAAACAGTATTAAAATCTTGACCTTTATCACCAGTCGAATCATGCCGTTTGGTGACGTAAAAGCTCCAGCGGTAAGCAAAATATCGGGAGCGTTTGTTTCACGTGTGTCATGTCTCCCGCGTGACCCGCATCCCATTACTAGAGAAGAACACTCCCAACAACTGATGGTGAAATTTATGTTCAATGATGCATTTGTACTTCCGGCACGTGAACTTTGTAGTGAACAGGGTCGCTGGGTGGAGAAATATTCACAAAAACGGGATGTATTCACGTATTTCGAAGGTATCACGAAGTTACGTATCACAAAAGAACTTCGTGTCTGCACGTATTTCATATGTATATAAAATAAATAAATATTTCACTGCTATATACGCAGTTTAAGAACTTTTGTTTCTGCCCCGGAATTGCATGTCTTGTTAAATGGACAGTGAAAAAAAAAACAAACAAACGAGCAGTTTTTTCGTGTGCGAACACAACCGATTAGCGACGATCCTTAGAAATGGAACGCAAACGACTACGCGCCTGATCTCGCTGCTGGCTTTCATGAAGGGGTGGACATTGGGTGGGGAGAGCGCTTGGTAGAGAGTTTTAGTGCTGGGTACCCAAGCTCTTGGGGCGCTGTGGGCTTGGGGGCGCGCGGCGTTGCGTACCCTACCCATACCCAACTTGGGGGCGCGCACGCAAACGCAAGCCGCACGAAGGTCACACGCGCTCGCAGCGCCATAGTGTCTTGTCACGTAAGTATTATTTAATTATTTTATGATTAAAAAGGTAAATAAGCATACATAGTGATCAGGACACTTCTTCATTGTGTACAGTATTCTGGTATACGGAAAAAAATAAAAAAATGCAAGGTTATTGTAAAAACAGTGTCGACATCTTGTGACATTTTGTGCAACCACAGTCATAAACATGTAAGTTTACGCGTAATGTTTTTGAGGTGAAAATGAATATAAAGGTTACTTATTTGTAATATTGTCGCTGCGCAGTTTTTGCACCAGATGTACAATGCACAATGTTTCTGCTATAACAATCTTGTGGTTATCTGTTTCACTATGGCCGCGCTAGATGGCGCCACCTATTCAGCTGGTCGGGGGGTTGGCATAATTAGTTTTCATGTTCCAGGCCATTCTAGCTTTGGTAATCTGGCTGAAACCGTGTAATCGCTATAAGTGCTCGCACTTTGGCTTATTTTAACTCGACGGCTAGAGTATCCGCAGTGCGGATACCGTGAGTTCTTGCGAAGGTGGACCTTACAAGGCGTCCGGGATTTCGCGCCTTTGTGCCATGCTATTTGTATAGTGGCTAGCCACTATAATATTTGGGCTTAAAACTTGATGTGGCGTGCGCGGCGCAGCACGAGCCATCTGCCGCCGCGCCTGCGTTCCCTCCGGGCCGGGAGCGCGCACCTTTTGTTTTGCTCGCCGCACTTGCCTGGCGCAGGGAGTTTCGATAGCGGGGTGCATCCCTAAGAACCTTCGCTCCTGAAAAAAAAAAAATGACGAAAACATAAATTCCTCGATGTATACGCGAGTGTTGCGATGTACACGGTTTTTATTTCTGATATTTTGAACAGTGGAGCTATTGGTTAAAAGTTTCACTGTATAATATGGCCCTTACGTTTGACAGCGTTTACACTTACACAGTTATGAGTTCCATATCTAATTCGTGCTCCCAGTGTGGTTTTCACACGGAAGCGCAGCTTGTCCGCTGTCGAAGTGTCGCTCATGTAGTGTGGGTGCTGGCAGCATTGAGCGGCCGTTGCCGTTGAATAGTCAAGCGGCTGACCACAAGACAAAGGTTGCTGTACCATGCACGCTGGCTGGCTGTGCATTCGTCGTTGCGGAGTCGCTTTCCCAGGAGCGAAGTTCCTCAGGCCCTCACTCCACCGTCAAGACCCTTTGCACTCCACCCCGAAATAAACCACAAACTGTCCCATTGAAATAAAGTTTATTCTCTCTCTCTCACTTCTTGCACCGGGCAAGCGCCTCGAGAAAGACAATCATTTCTTTTTATCCTGTCATCGATATTCTTATCAAAGGAAAAGATACCTGGTCGAACCAATCTCAGAAGCTAGGTTTTAAAATAAACGTGGAAGTAATTTTATCCTTCGGGGGATTACATTAGGTTATAGCCACAGGCAGGTTTACTCTGCCGTGTGTGCGTACATAATGGCAACAAGAAGATTACCTGGTTAGTCTATTGTTATTATTATTTACGGCTACGAGACTACCTGAATGCCTGACTTAGCACACTTGATCACCCTGCCACCCGGTTCTTGGTCGATCCCCCTTTGTGGGCGAGTGCCAGCAAAGCTGAAGGCTCATCATCATCACAGGTGAGGCTAGAGTATTCTAGTACACTCTAGAGAGGCGGCTGATGGCTCGCACGCTCAGCGCAGTTAGAGTGTACTAGAAACACTCTAGCGCAGTCCCTCGCTCAATCGTCCCCGCCAACCAGCGCCACAGACTTCGGCTTTCCCAGCCGCTCTCCACCAAACCAGATGATGCGCATAGTCACATATGACGCGCTGGTGAAGACATGAATAATGTCACACTACCGTCGCGTACGTCATCAAACACTTCCCACCAAACAGTGGCACATGCCCGCAGGCAGATACGGGCCACAGGTGATTGAAACTACCCAGGAACGACGAGAACACACATGATCAATTTTAACGCGTGAGTGTTGAGAAAAATCTCAAATATGTGGTGTTTACCCAGACTAATGCCAAGAATAGATGTCAGGGTCCCAGCAGGAATCGAATCCAAGCATTCTGCGAGCAATTGAGCATTCTACCCCAAGGCCACGACAGGTCTCGAAACTACTTGTCAAATAGATCCTAGTGTGGCATGAAACGTCAATTGTGGTTGCAGTGCTGGTTATCTAATTTGATAAACAATACATATGTACTGCTATTATACAGCCGTCACGTCGGGTTGACGTCAGTTGTAGCTAGTTGCCATGCGCTGAAGGTTATTTATGCAGCAGTGTCCAGGGCTACCATCTTAGCGAGCACCAGCGCTTGATATCAGCTTATCGCTTTTGGCGACGCTAATACCCATGTTCCTGTTGGCGTCGTTGCACAAGTGCGAGCAACTGTTTATATATACACCTGCAACTCTTCAACATACGTCTGTTCGTGCAACATTTGTTCGTATATTTCCAGTCATTTCATATAACGTGTCGCTCAATTAAAAAAATTACAACATGCTCACCTTCCCCCCACATGCTTCGCATAACGTCGATTCCCAAGGTACGGGGGATCAAGTTTGCTGAATTTTTTATCTGTATATTCTTTTCTTTCTCCTCCTTTGCCTTTTTATTTCAGCACTCTTCGTATTTCTGTCTGGCCCGGTGTTGTAGCGATTAGGATGCTCGGCTGCTGGCCCGAAGGTTCCGGGTTCGATCCCTGACCTGGCGGTCGCATTGTGATGGAGGCGATGTGGTAGAAGTCTGTGCACTGAGCGACATCGGTGCACGTTAAAGAACACCGGGTGGTCAAAATTTCCGCGGCACTCCACTACAACTCCAACCTAACGGTATCTCTGGATGTTCTCCTCACTTTCGACGAGGTGACCAAACATTATCAGCTGGACAGAAGGATTTGCCCCCCTTCCTCATATGCAACTTTGTAGGGCCCAGGCATCTACCCTTCGCATGCTTCAGACCAGGTTGTACCCCAGTCTTCGTTCCCATGCACAGCCAGTTTATTGAAAGCATTAATCCAACATGCCCAGATTTTTGTGGCGCCGTATCTACGTTATAACGCATGCTCTGGCAGTGCCCCTAATCGCGCGAGTCTCAGCTCATGACCGAAGAGGAATGGAGCTCTGCGCTCAGAGCTCGCACATCAACTCTTGGCTGTCCAGAGGACCCACGACGCGGCGGTGAAGCTCGGCCTACGCGTTCCGACGTGGGAGCGGCCCGCTGCTCTACCTCCTTGAGGTAGTGTTGCTCAGGACCTAAGGAAAGTTCTGTGTCTGCCTGTCTCACCTATACGGAGTCTCTAGTAATCATATCGTGGGCTTGAAACGTTAAACCCCAGATATGTTTTATTATATCTCTCTATTTCTTTCTTTCCCAATGTGTAAGTGCTATGCATTACTCTCTAGCTTTTCCTCGTACTCACCTTGACACCCCCTTCCTATCCTCTTGCCGGGGTAGCAGATTGGTGTAAACGCTCACCTTCGGATCGTGGGCGTGCGGGTCTGAACCCCAACTGCCTCAAAAGCAGCTCTTATTCGCCAAGATTTTCTTTTTTTCTTTCTTCGCTCTCTTCCTCACCCTTACCTCCCCTTGACTCTGTGCGTCTCATATATTTTTTATCACCAGTTTCTTAACAGGCCACATGCATCAACAGTGGACTCTTAAGGCCTACAATACCAAACACAACAGTAACAATATCAATACAGTCGACCAACATATAAGTGATTACATTATTATAATTTGTTCAGTAAGCCAGAGGCTCAACCCTGGAAAGCCAGTCAGGTGCAAAAATTTGTACGTGTTCGGGAGGTGAAGCCAAAGGGGGGGAATAGAGCACGTGCCGGTTTATGCATCATGATAATTTTTGGGTCATGACATTTTACGCAAAGCTATATAGAACAGGTTTGCAAGCGTTTCTGTTCAAATCTGAACACTATCCTGCTCACTCGGCAGGAGGCCTTAAACTTATCTTCCTAGCCTGTTCTATGAACTGTACAGTGCGACCGAATACAGCCACAAACTGCTTAGAAACTTCAACTCAGTCTGTGGGCATGCGCGCAGGGGGCGCCCCGGCCCCTTAGTTACCCAAGCGGGGAATGAGGGGGTGCTAAATATTGTCACGCGTTAGGAGGCCCCATCTGCAGCGCCAGCGAAGAAATTTGGCGTTCGTATTGTCGGCAAGGTACAATAAAGCGGCGTTGTGCCATCCGTATCGGTTGGATTGCTGTCGGTAGGGCTGGTAGGAGCCGCTATGTTGTCTGGGAGCAGTCCAGTGTTTCGCATACATTGACCCGATAGAGAGAGGGGGGGGGGGAATGTTGCAAATAACTTAGCTACACCCACCCTCCCCCCCACCACCGACACCTGATGAGGTTCCCTGCATACGCTTATGTCTCAGACCTAATGGTCTCAAAACTTTTGACACCGACTGTACGCTTACGCATCGTGTCTACAGTTCGCCTCTTCCTGTCACTGCATGGTAGACTATTATACACAGTAGTGCGTCCTCCGGTAACTTATTTCCTCCTTTTTCTAGACCCCTTCATTGCACAGCTGAACTTCGCTATAACAAACACAGATAGATATAGCGAATTATCGGTTGTAACGAACTAAATGCGATCGTTGGCTGGTCATGCTTCATTTCAGCAACAGTTATTCTTTCCATAACGAAAACAAAACACGATGACTGCCATCATACGGGCTGTAACGAAGAAATATTTGGTGCAAAACTTGACAAGTGGCATAAAAAGCAAAATAAATATTAACCAGCACGTTTTTTAATGTGGATGTAATATTAATAAAAATATGGTTATAAACCGGGAGAGGAAAGGTTCTAACATGTTGGTCATTTCACGCTCAACAAATAGAGCGTTTTACTGGTCGTGCATTAGACTTACAATAGAATACAAGCGATAACTTGCGAGATAAGTTGCATTTAAAAATTTGTCATAGAACACGGCCGCTCGCCGATCGAACGGCCGTGTATAGGCCGGCATAACAAGTTCGTTATAATACAGGAAGAATCGATGTAAGGGTAATATGTTCATTTAGCCTTGAAGTAGGACTTCGCAGCAGTGCAGATTTTTTTTTTTTTCGAGAAAAGTGCTCACGGTGTAACACCAGCCACCTTTACAAAGGCTTACTTGCGAATTAATACACATTTCTTAGTTCATTTTAAATACCTTAAAGTTTTCAATAAATTGTATTCAAATTGAAGTGAATTCGAATACACTAATATTCGTTCAAATAATTGCTAAGCATAAATAAAGGAAATGACAAAGTAGCCTAAGGTCGCAAAGCGACTTCATTATAAGTTTCAGCATACTATATTACCTGTGTTGAAACACACGCAATGCATGCCGGTGACATTTACGTAGTACATCAACAATCCGGGACACCTTCACAGCGTTGAGCGTCGCGCTCAAGTTCCCAGTTACGTAGCCATCATCGCTAATCTCTTTCTTCATAGATTGTCTACCTAGGTGTAAGAACACCTACTTTTAACTATACCCTGCAACGTGCCCGACAGCATGCGATAACACTAAACTGTTCATATTGCAACTGGCACTGCGGAAGCTTTTCGCAGCCACGACAAAGGGAAATGAAACCTGCAATGAAACAAGCTTTTACTTCATCACAACGAATCAAGCAGTATTTACAGGAATTGCTCCATGCAAATATTAAACAAAAAAAAAGTCACACCTGTGCAAGTCATCGCGAATACGTGCAAATCGTAAATAAGGGTACATGAGGAAATTCATTTGTCTTCATTTTTTGGCACAGGCCATGGTTACAAATATGAAAAGAAAGCAGCGAACAAAGCGAGAATGGTTGCTCACAAAACCTCTCAAATTCGAAACGTGTTTGCCCCTGCAGCTTGGAAACGGGCAATTTTACTATATGAATAAGTTCATCTTTCAATGAATCTCGAAGAAGCGAGAGAACAGCAAGCTCGTGCTCCCAATAACTAGTAATGTTCATGTCAAGTGCCACCTGTGCCAGCTAAATAATGAAATACTACGAAAGAACGAAATAAAGATAAATTACACAACGAAAGCAATGGTTCAAACGTGTAGCACTTCTTAGTAGCAAGACGAAATGTGGCAGTTGTGTGTAACTGTTGCATGATGTAGTGAGAAGCCACACAGCATAGCAACAATCCACTAACGATTCCACTCAGTATAGGTACCCCTTCACTCTGTACTGCGTTCTTAATTCATTATCGCATCGTAAAATGCATACTACAGTGAAACCTCAGGGTAATTAACGTGTATATAAAGAATTATCGGTTAGCAAAGTGGCACGGATGTACATTTGTAATGCAGTCACTTTTGTATCACGCGCATCTTTGCCATGATGATGTTTGATTATAGATGCAAGCACATTGCTAAACTTTTCATCACTGCTTAATACACATTAGAAATCCAGACATACACGCTGCACAATGAGGAATTACAAGAAAGGATCGTAATGGCTCAACATTCTGATGACCAAAAAAGAAACATGAGAGAATGCTCCGTTGAAAAGTGCTTAAGAGTGATTCTCAAGGCACCTCCACACGACAAAAGATAGCTATGAAAGGGGGGGGGGAGATGACAGACAAAAATAATGAGGAGATGTTGACGGCACAGACAGGAATGATGTTCGTGAAATGAGCACATTGGTTCAATACCTTGAGAGGTCTTGGACACTTGAACCTGAAGAACGCGTGTGGAATTACCAGCGGTGACGTAGCAGATTAAACACCTGAAATAAATGTGTCCGTGCTTTGATAAGCAATGACGTTCCTGGCTCTCCACCGTGTTTGCGACACTGAGGAATTCCCGAACACACTGCGCAAGGCAAGCTTCAAAGCTTATTAAACAGCTTTTTCTATTCTAGAAAGTATTATCTGATGAAGTGACGACAAGTACCGTATTTACTCGCGTAATCCTCGCACTGACACAATTCTCGCACCCCCCACATCGCCCAACAAAAATACGATTTTTTTTTCCTCGAGTAATTATCGCACCCCCGAAAACTGCTGCAATAATGTCGTCTGCTCTTTCCAGCCACTGATGATGATAGCACACGTCATCTGGCGCCATCTCTTAAGCATCAAGCGTACTATTGCACAGAGATTCAATTCAACTCAAGCGAAGCCGAAATGGCCAGTGCGCCTTGCAGCGTGTTTTGTATGTTGCGTCGTTGTCAAGTTGATACTGAAGCTGTACAGCTGCTTTCAAGTTGCAAGTGATAGATAACGCACCAAAGAACGGCAACAGGGCCGCCGGTAGGCCCTTGGGATTGATGGCAAACTTTATTTCTTAAGAAGGAAACTGCGGAAAATTCTGTTAAATAGCCATCAGCCCAATACTGACGTCCCACCCTTACCTTTTGAGGGCTCCTGTTGAGCGACGAACGCTACCGCTACGCCCGCAACGTCCGCAAGCTTTGCGCATGGTATTCCAATTCTCGACTATTTGCTTCCACTTTTTGTGTCTCAATTTAATCTTGTCTTGTGTTGAGGTAAGTTTTAATTAGTACTTCTTAAAGCTTGCTGTTAGTTGTTGGTGTGAGAATCCCAACTTGCGGTTACTTCGTTTTCTTTTTTGCTCTGTACATTTTCGTAGAACGTTTTCCCCGCGTAATTCTCGCACCCCCAAACTTTTCATTGGTTTTCCGGCAAAAAAAAGTGCGAGGATTATGCGAGTAAATACCTATAGTGAAAAAGTGCCACAAAGTGTCACAATTCTGTGACTTCCACAATCTTGCTGACGTGAAAACTGTGTTGGTATTCTGCAATTTTGCGTTCACTTACGTACAAACATAGAAAATGAAGCAGAATTAGGAAAACGTTTACAGCTTTTTTTTTTTTTGTTAGAGTACCTTGATGTTGCCTTTGTGCAAATCCCTTGTTCTCAGGAAAAGTGCCCCATTTTCGCAAGACACAGTTTTGAGCAACTACTGCTTAGTATAAATGAAATTGCATTCTTGCCCTTCGCTGATAAATAGTATTTCTTTCTAATTGCCTTGACATTTCATGGGCACGTGGCTCAAACCAGGCTTCGGCACATTTGACCGAGACAGGTATTAGAAAAAATGTACAAACGCTCTCCAAACTAGGCCAGACAAGTGACCGAGCTCCGTCTACCACACTATTTTCAGAGTCCAGTCGATGCGACTTAGACCGAGATCTTGCGCTTCGGAATGCGAATGCGCTGCGTCTTCCGTCTCCCCTGTTCCGTGGGAGTGGCAGCCAGCACTGTTCCTTCGAGCGTCACCTCTCCCGAGGGCGTCTGGAATGCCAACATTGTCGGCATGCCGACTGCTGCTACCTTGGGAGCCGTCTTTCTTGCCGTGTGCACGGTTTCGCACGAAACCGCAAGCTCCGTCTCCACTTTACACCCCTGCAGCATCTCTGGCCCGGCACTGGTCGCACCGCCGGCTTTCTGAACTGAGACTTTGCTTTCGTCGCCCTCCTTCTTGGCCTTTTTAGTGCTCGGTGGAGCTGCAGACTTTCTGTCGGTGGAAGAGGAAAGTTTCGACTTGGCAACCCTACCTCGCCTGACTCCAGGTTTCGACTTGAGAACGGATTTGTGGGGCTTGGCCAAGGTGGCAGGCTCTGCCGGCTTTTTTTGACCCGGCTTTCGCTGTGCACGCGCTGTCTTCTCGGTCTTTGGCTTGGCTGCCACCTTCCTCGGGCGCTTGCTTGCCGGCTTCCCAGTGGCCGACTGTGTTGGCTGCTTGAACGGGACGGTGGTGATGGCAGCCGTCCCGGCACCAGTGGGACCGGGGCACACTTGGAAGGGCTTGGTGTCGAATGCGCTCGACACGCTGACCTTGTGCACCTTTAGAAGGTGCTGCCGCAGGTTTTCACGGATGTGACAGATGAGGCCGCAGCGATGGCATAGGCAGAGCCGTTGGGCAAGGCTGCGCAGTTCATGGCGCCACAGCTGGAGCAGCAGGCGCGTGCGTACACCACAACTCGAGCATGTGTAGGGGTGGCTCTCTGTGTGCACCTAGAAGTCAATCACGCTGACATTAAATTCTAGCCCAATAAAAGCCTGAGCACTAATCAGTGTCAGTCATGTATCCACTGAAACCTTGATATAATGTTCACCATAAATAATTATTGGTTAAAACTAAGTACACAGAGAATAGTGTTGTCAAGGATATAGTGGTACAAACACCAAGTTTCTCGCAAATAGTACCTAGAGAAAAATCTAGCGCCACCATTTATGCGAATTTTTTAAGGTGCACTGTGCAATGATGGCAATGACATTAAACCTGTCTGACAGGCTTGTATTTCCTGGTGTTCAAAAGGCTTGGCCTAAAACGTGGATATGACTGCACAAATTAATATTTTCTAAAATGAAAGCTTCGTAAGCAGATCCCATTAACCTGTTTTACATTTTAAAACAACCTTTGACCCACCAGCAGGGTACATGCAAACAGCAAAAGGAAAAAACAGACAACAAATCGTCGCAGAGTGAACGCTCACATTTTCGTCTAGTCAGGCTGGTCACGACACTTTAGGCTTTCTAAAGCTGCACATCGAAGCACGAGTTCTCAAAGCAAAATAAAGCTTGTTTTTGTGCAATGCTAAAAAATAGTAGCTCATTTGGGGCTCATTCAATGCAAAATTCATGAAAAAAGCAGTTCTGGCCAGACGCAGCTTCGAGGTGTCTAGTCTCCTAATCGATGACGTCAGTCCAAATCCGGTGTATACTGACATTTCCACGGACACAAGTGCTACGGCACTAATTTATCCTCCAGGTAATAGTATTTAGCATCAAACCCTACAGGTATGAATGTATGCTTGAGATAAATTTTCAGATATAACAAATTCACCTTTTGTGTCAGATGCGACTTCGTTATTAATGAAGTTTAAGTATAATACGCATCACAAACGTTAATATCTCTACGTATGCCTCGTAATTGTGTGCTGCACTTCTTTTCTCCCTGTTATGCCCACTTCTATGAGCATACAGTGGACAAGCACATTCAAGCTCCTTCGAACGGCTTCTTCCTCGCCTTCTGCAACCCTGTTGCTAATAATTTCAATTCCTACTCAGAATCATTTAAATACATGCAAAAATGCAGTGCAGTTGAACTTGTTTAAAGGGGCCCCACAACACTTCTTGAGCATGGTCAGAAAACGCTGCCGATCGATAGTAGAGGCTCCCGACAACATGCGAGCCAAATGTGATAGCTCAGCACGCGGCCTGGTATTGACAATAAATTATCAAAGTCAGCTAAGAATTGCTTTCTCTTCTCTTGACAAATCACGCAATATGCCCGAAAATCACAAGTAGTAAGCCCATCAATCAGCCATTGGTTGATTTGAACACGGCGCGCTCGCTCGTTACAGAGATCACCACGAGAGGCCGCTACTTGTCCACGCGTGCGCGCGCGATCACACTAAAAAAGCCGTGCATTCGAAAAAAAATAAGTGCTCAAGGTAACGAGGCGCTGTAGTTTCTTTGCCCTGCCAACCCTCCCTGCTTAGCTTGCAGCGCTTCCGTCGGGACGAGAGAAGAGAGAAAGCAATCGCAGCATGCCACGAATCTTCGTAACTCCACTCGCCTGGACGGATTTTTAAAATTTGTGCGCCGTTTAATTCGTTGTGACCTCCGTGATCTGATCAGAAATGGTAAGCCCAAAAGGACGAGGTGGCGAAGTGCCAACTGTCGATGTCGTCCCGTGACAAAGTAGCTCCAAGCCACGCGAAGGTATAACAGAGCCGAAAGAACGAAGATTAGACAAATTTGTGTGCTACCCATCATTCCCATGCGTTGCAGCTCCCACAGACACTAGCGCCAGAGTTCCCTCCAGTGTACTTGTGGGCAACTCCGTGAGTGCGACACCACAGAGAGATGCACACTGTTGCAAGCTTATGTACTAGAGCAAGCACACGTGTGAACACCTCACCTGCAAATGCAGGAAGAGGCTTTCCGGCAAGCAGAACCGGGCTGGGCAGTACCGGCAGCAGAAGGCCCGCACGTCTCGATGCATCATGCGGTGGCGCAGGAACACCCGTTGGTTGCGCGTCACGTAGCCACACCGGCGGCACACGGCGACCTCGCCGGCCGCCACGCTGTCCCCGTCCTCCTCTTCCTCCCCTTCGTCCATGGAGGGCAACGAGAACATGACCTTGTGCACGCGGCTGATCGTGGGTCGATGGACTCGCCCGGCCGGAGCTGGAGCCGGTGCGCTCCACGACTTCCAGCGCAAGCCCTGCGGTGGCTTCATGTCATTCGTCCACTTTATCTTTCGCAGCTGCGGAGAGCAAAGACAAGAAAGAAAAACATTACGCACATAACATGCATTATGCGAAGGAAGGACATTGCGCTTGAAAACATTCCTTAATATTCTTTATCGATTTTGAAGTAACCTGCATGTTTCTATGATGATGAGGCAACCTAAAATAGACACTGACAACAACCTTAAAAGCAAGACAATTCGCAGCATCTACCTTCATGTTCGCAGTGCATGCTTAATTAACTTCTCATCATGTTTTTTCTTTTTTTTCCATACCAGATGGGTTTCCATCTGCCACTTGGTTCCATTTCTGTGCTAATTTCAAATAGTTGGTATGGTTTTAAGACTTTAAAACAGTGTGAAAAGAAAGAACAGAGAGGATCAAGAGCTGTTACCAAGTTATTCGGTGATGTGAAGACAATTACAGAGCAGGCTGGCATGCCAGAATAATCTGGCATGAAAACTGCATGCAAAAAAAAAAAAAACGAATAGGTGCTCTAGACCCATTGAACGAAAGTTATAGCATGTTGACAATTTGGGACTGAAATCCCAGCTTGACGTTGTCTCACTTGCAAACTTTCAACATACGGTAACTTTTGTTCAAATAGGTTTATAACATCCGTACTAGTATTCTTACATACAGTTCCCATTAGTTCTCAGCAGATTCAGAAATTGGGCAATTACAGTTAGGTGGTGGAAGCATAATGCAAGGCTATAATCCTGTGACAACAGGAAAATTACAAAGAGGTTGCATCTGCAGGTAATGACATCTTAAGATGGCAGTTAGGTATGTAGAGACAATTACATGTACTAATTCCTTAAACTTCAAGCCTTTTCACACGTATTACAAGTCAATTTTATCATCGTGACTTATGTCTGTGTCAGTGGCTTTGGATGAATCTTGAATGTTCTGGCAAACTTTAGAGATATGTTCACATTTTAAGAATAACATTTTCGCTCAAAGCAAATTTTTATTTTACGGTAAGTCCGGCATTGAGATTATCAGAGCACTTACGCTGAGAGAAAGATGTAATTGGCACAGCTCTCTCAGAGGTGAATAGCAGGTTTACCATGCATTTGTGGGTGAAGATTTAAATGAATTTTTAGGTTGTAGGCAATTGCACATATGAACGCAGTAGGGTGCAGAGATGGTGTGGGCAGTGCGTTCTTGTCCACTCAGGACGCGCGGTATACGTAGTGTTCAAAATGTCACGAACTGCATGTACAGTCAATTTACGGTGTGTGAACAGACCTCACATTGCATGGAAGCAGTGTACATGAAGCACGTTGTGCGCATGTAAGAACATATAGGTGTGGTGCAGTAATAATAGCGTTTGCTTTTTTTGGAAGCACAGCACAGAGTCAGTACAAGCATTTTTAGTATACATTTTTAGTTGATTCCTGATTTGCGCATCTGACACTTGTTTCTTTATTTTGTCTTTTTTTCTTGTGTGTAATATATGTTGTACCCACCCCCTCTGTAATGCCCTACGGGCCCTGAGGGTATTCTAATAAATAAATAAATAAATAAACCATACTAAACAGCCCCCCCTTTAAGGGCTTCGCACATCCAAGAATGCGAAAAAAGAAATTAAATACAAAACAATCGTTTCGCAAGTGTGGCGTATGATATTGCTGCACGTCCACAGCAGAAATAACAGGCAATGCACTGAACTTGCACTGAATACAAAAGCATAGTATCTGCGTGTGACAATCATATGCAAATATTTCAAGATGAATATGTTCGAACAAAACTGAATCGCAGTATTGCTTCACTTTTGAATATGTCAATACTGTGAGATGCGCGATCCCGCATGAAAGCTTCAAAACTCATGTTATTATCATGGCATCATCACATGAAATCATCAAGGGATGATGCAATCATTCAGCCGCTAAGCACTCTTGCCATTGGTTGGTAAGGGTGCTTGCTCACATCACACAATGTTTTTGCAATGGAACAAAATTTTTCTTTACCTTGACATTCTTGTACTCATCACGATTCGGCGGCATCCATCCTAACGACACTTTACCCAGGGCAGCCCGGAAGCGCTGTTTGGCCTCCATCCAATAATGTGAATTGTGGGCAACAGGGCGCTTCTTCAGTTTGTCCCATTCCTGAGAAGAAAAAGAAATAAAGGAGCTGGAGGCAGATTGTACGGTACTGTCAAAGCAGTACTGAAGCGAACATCTTGTGTCACACTGGGCTCACCTTTTTGGGGAGCCACATCAACTCCACAACTGCCGTGCAAGGCCTTAATTTCTCAAGAAGTTTGTGCACGTCAAAAGACACTTTGTCCTGAGATCCCCAATGACCCCAATGCGTCACACTTACACTGCATGGAGGGGATTGCCGACTGCAGAGTACTGTCAAAGCTTCTGTCATCTTGTGTCGCACTACGCTCACCTTTTTAGAAAGCCACATCGACTCCACAACTGCAGTACAAAAGCTCAATTGCTCGACAAGGCCGTGCATGTCAAAAGAGGTTTAGTCCCGAGATGGCCAATGATCACAATGTGTGACAACTGCACAGCCTAACGTGGAACACTTGTAGCAATTCGTAGCTGCAGGAGACCAACAGTTACGCATTGGGCATTCTTCCCTAACTTAGGTTAAGGATGGATGCGCGAACATAAGCTACTAATTAAAAAAAATTGACAGCAAAATGTGACAACACAGACCGAGCAAAAGATCTGTGGAAAGACTCACCAAGAACACAACACAGTCATCTTTTGTCCACTGAGCTGCGTTCTTGTGGTACCAGCCGATCTGAAAGATGCCTTGGTCACGGTCGACCCACTTCAGGCGTTCACCGAACGTGGCGCTGTCGAGGTGCGGGATCAGAAAGTCCTGAAAAGAAATCAAGATGTCATGCATTTTCTTTTCTTTTCTTTCTCGCATTGAAAGCAAAAGTCTACTGAGAAGGGAGAATACGTAACCGGTAAGCAAGACCGAAATATAAAAAACAAATGTAGAGCCAACTTAATCGCTCTCTTGAGATTGAATGAAGACAGTCTTGCTGTCACAACAGTGTGCAGTCAACGTTAGCCGTAATTTAGCAAATAGACCCTTTTTAAATATTGTAAAGCTAGCTTTCCTGCGACGCAGTGAGCCCAACTAATGGAGGTTGGTCACTTCTACAAACAGTGGTTTCAAGTGTAGTTTGCTTGGCCGTGATGAAGAAAATGTATATGCAGCTCTTTGATAAAGATATGCAGAGTATAGGTAAGCCTCAGCATATGCAACTAGAATTTCATCTACAATTGAACGTGTGCCGCCACTAGTATTTGTGCGAATGTGCAATGCAGTGAAGTGTACTTACGGATTATGAAAAGGGTCTACACTAGACAACATTAGCCAGTGAAGGCAGTTTGCAAGTAAATACAAACCTCCACCTAAGTCATGTTGACTGCAGTCAGAAATTTATTATCGTGCATATAGACCCAAAATTTGTGCGGTGTGAAATTCGAAGTTCTACGAATCCAGACAGCAGTGTGCAAAATTCAGTGGCAACAATGAAACATCTGGTGCATAGAACAGTTTATTTATCACACCCCTTCGGCCTCCAAACGTGCTTGCATTAACACTAATACTGAAAAAAGGTAGTGTGACAGAGCCTCAGCTGATGCTTTGTATTTTCTTTGGTAATAGAATGTTTGTGGCATGAATTTTACTGCCTGAATGATCTTTCTGCATCAAGAGAGTTGGCCGGCATGGACAGGCATGTGAATATAGTGGAGGAATGTTCTCTAGTTGGGTGCAGTTGACCGGCTTGGAGAGGTATGTGAGTACTGAGGAGGAAAGTTCTGGAGTGGGGCATAGTTGACAAGCAAGAACAGGTAAGTGAGTATCACAAAAAAAAGTTCTAAAGTGAAGCATAGTTGACCAGCATGAACAGCTATGTGAGTACAGTAGAATCTCGATGAGACAAATCTGAAGGAAGTGCATAAAATATTCGTATCAGCCCGAATTCGTATGAACTAAAGACAACTTAAAGCTGATAAAAATAATAAACAAGAACTTAATTGGCAGCTACAACTTGCTGAAAAAAAGTCTGAAAAAAGTCTGTGATGTTCTCTTGAACTTTCCTGTCTTTACTGTCTCTTAATTAAGTGTCACGGTTTCTTCGCTCAAGCTGCTGATGCAGGGCGTCCACAGTTCACATCAAAGCGTGCAAAAGCGGCCAAACTCATTGGAAATTCACTAGCTTCTCCTCTTAAGCAGCCGGAAAACCGCGTCATGAAGTTGACAAAAAAAAAAAAAAAAGCCCTGGAGAATTCGAATTAGAGAATTCAAGCGAAAATGCCAGTGCGGCCGGAAAACCACACCCACCGAAAACATTCACATTCGTTCTGCCCCTCGTATACATGCCACCCCCGCACCCGCTTCAGAATTCATTCCATTTTGTCTGTTTCCTGAGCACTGATGTTCGTACAGAGTTATAATTATGCATGCAAGGCACTTGAAAGAAACAGTTTACATCTTTACTAACAATATTTCGGAAGACCCGCCAACCGAAATGACACGAGCGGGCACAGGGGCGGCGACGGGTTCAGCCGGCAGTGTAAAATTAAGACACATTCGGGCAAGCCGACTCGCTGCTGCTGCACCTTCTTCTATTTCTGGTGTTATCAGCGATTGTAATCCAAACCAGGCTCTCAACGACCGCGTCCTTGTCAAGGCTGTGAGCTTTGACGTGCCGCGTGGATAGTTCGCGATAGCGTCAACGCGACTCACCAACGATGCCTTTGCCGCCATGTTGATTTGCGGATCATTGTTGACATCAGGTGGTTTGAGAGATAGAGCAGCCAGTGAAGCCAAAGCCGTGAAGCAAAAAGGCGCTATGCTATCGCATGGCGGGAAAATGGGTCTCGCACCAATTTTGCGCATCAGCCTCGCGGCGTGTTTTTCCGGCCACCAAAGCGAGGAAAATTTTGAGGAGTTTTGCCGCATTCACTCCATTTGATCTCAAGAGTGAACGGGCCTTCCTCCCACTGACAAGCCACGTTGCGCCACTGGCATGCAGCGGTCAATCGCACATTCGTATCATTTGCCGTGGCTGGGGAAACTATTCCTATAACACCGAATTACGGTGTATTTTATATAATGTAATCCATCCAAAACAACCTTAAAATTCGTATCATCGCAAAATTCGCATTAACCGTAATTATATCATTCAGATTCTACTGTACTGTAGAGAAAAGTTCTAGAGTGGGGCATATTTGGCCAGCATGAACAGGCATGTAAGTATAGAGAAGAAAAGTTGGGGAGTTGGGCGTAGTTGACCCATGTGGACAGGAATGAGAGTTTAGTGGAGGAAAGTTCTGGAGTTGGGTGTACCATTGCCAAGGAAGCCAGAACAAGAAAATCTACTTCTTGACTTTTCATGTTTTAAGAAAAAAAAATAGTGCTAAGCTCCCATAATTTGCAGCGTTCATGAGGTCTCTTATTATTTGTGAAAAAAAAAAACTAGCAAATACACAGTGGTGTGCAAGTTTGCAAGTGGTGGATGGAGTGCAAGTACTTTTTGTACAAAAAACTTTTGAACACTGGATATTGCTAGAGCCAACGTTCTGACAAGTGATCTTTTCTCTTTCAGTGCTAGCAACTTGTTCAACAGCCTGTTCAAGCTAGCCACTGTCTTGAAGAAGAGAAGAACAAATGTCGAAATGTTTGCTCCAGCAATATGCTGTGTTCAAGGATTTTTTTCTCTCTTCTAGCTTCCACCATCTCTTGAGCTTCTTTGTTCACCTTGTGCCTCATTTACATAGTTGCCCCATTTGCATTTTTAACATGTCATGACAAGTGCCAAGGTTTTTGCAGACGAAAAAAAAAGTCACAGCTTTGCCGCAAAGGCGAAGCAATGAACACGATAGCGACAAATTGGAAGGTTACGCGAAGAATGGCAAGCAGACCGAAACGCACCCCGTGTTTTTCACGCACGAATGACGCACGAAACGTACTCACAGGTACAAATGAACACGAATAAGCACCTCAGTTGTTACTTTGCTGTGTCTGAAAAGCCCGCCCTTTTCGCAAATGGAGACTGTGTGGCGGGTGCAGTGACTTTTGTGCACCTGGTAACTACAACAGAATCATTCAGGTGAAAGCCCAAGATGAACGATTCTCCCCAACGCGAGATAAGCGGCCGCACGTGCGAGCGTCCACTCCACCCACCTCTCCGCGGGGCAAAGTACGCGTGGGAGATGAAAGCACGTGCCGCTTTTACCGCCATCTTGCTGGTAATGCTGAAAAACCGATAGTTCCCCCGAGATGGCCATTTACAGTCGTAAGTGGTAGATATAAATAGCATGCCTTATCAACGCTGCAGGAGGTGCTCCTTCATGGCTTAGTGCCTAACACCTTGTACTCACGACCATAACATAGATACGTATACAAATAGGGTGAATGACGCAGACGTCGATGCCAGCGGCATTATGCAGCAGAGAGCACCCATATAATTGCTGTCGCAAATAAAAGTGGATGCATTGAGAACCCACTTCAAAGCAAGCAGGGCCTGGACATCACAGCTTGTGAATAAGATGGCTTATTGATAGGTTTGGCGAATAGTATATTTTGGATTCGAAGTCAATCGTGATTTGGGTAAATAAATTTCAAATCGAATTCAAATAGAGTATGTATATCACAAGTAAGGATTAGCACTGGTCATGAAGAGTGACCAACTGGATTCCAAGAGAAAGCAAACACGAGAGAGGGACAGAAAATTTGGTAGGCAGAAAAGATAAGCGATCATCACGAATGTGGCTGAGAAACTTCTCAAAAAGATAAAGAAATAAAATCTCGGCAGCAACACAGAGCGACTGTGTAAAAAGAATGTCACAGTTGTGCCGTATATGCAAAGTTGCACATAACATGAAAAAAGTGGCATACAGGCATGGTGTTCGTGTGGTGTTTTTTTTTTTTTTTGCTCCAAAGAAGCTAGCCGGCCTTTGCCTAAGCGTTGGCGGGAACAGAAAACGGAAGAGCGGGTGCGGAAAAAAGCACGCCGAAACATTCGTGAAGTGTGCCACAGGAGTGGTGTACCAAATCCCTCTCCCGTGTGGATGTTCGTAGGTGGGCCACACAGGGCGCTGCATAAGTGATCGCCTGAGGGAGCATGCTGCCTCATTTAGGAAAAAAAAAAGGGGGGCGAACTTGCCCGCACATTGCAGCCCATGTACGGGTTGTGAGCCTGATTGCAAAAATATAAAAATTCTAGGCAGCAGTAAGGAGAGAGTATGGCATGAGCGTTTAGAAGCTTTTTATATTAAGAAATTGGGAGACAAGAAGACAAATGTGTAAGCGACACGTCTGTTACTCTGTATAGCACAGAAAGCAGTTTTCTGCGCAGCTTTTTTTATTAATGTCAGGTATTCTTGCCGTGTGTTTCCTCCTCCTTTCCTCCAACCTTCTTTCAAATTTTTTTGGGGATGTGTGCTAAATGTGCATATATTTAGAGCGATCAAAGGAATAAAGCCTCTTTCCATTTACCCTTCTTTCTGTCCTGTGTTCGTCCGATTGTATGCGCAACGATACATACCATAGACATGCTCCAACTCGCCCAGCAAGAAGCTCTTCCTAAAGATAAAGAAGTTTGTGGCAATAACATCGCAGCAGAGAGCCCAGGACCAGGTTGATTGGTGGAACATGGGAGAGGCCCTTTCCCTACAGTGAACATGGTCAGGCTGATAATGATTATCTGATTCAAATTAGAACACTCAGCTTTACCTCATATCTACGGAAAAAGAAAGATATATTACTTTGCAATATTTTGCCAAATTTCTGAAAGCTAAGGTCTCAAATCATGGACATCATCCCAACCCGTTAAAAAAAGTGGGTAGAAAAGACCACAGCATGGCAATGTTTTTAAGTGCAGCAAAAATTGCACATTCTCTCCCCGCTTTTGTTTTTGTTGCGACAAATATCCTATCTCTTATCAAGGCTGGAAAACCTTGGCTGCTCCAGCAAGGTTTCCAGTTATCGCCAGCAATCAGAAATTATGACATTACGCCTCTGTCGCACCATCCGTTGACCAGTGGATCCCTATTCACCTGCATAAGTCGAGGTCCCTTCCGAGAGTTGCGGTGCCGACCGCTGGTGTGAGCGGGCACGTCCCACGGCGGCAGGAAGTCTTGAGGGTCCTCCTCGGCGAACTCGTCACCCAGGACACCATCGTCGTCATTTGGTGGGTACGCCGGGTAGACAGTCACCTCTGTCGACGTTGGGTCCCGCACTGTCACGGTGAACGTCGTCCCTGCGGGTATAGTGTCGATGGGCTCGCCATCGATTACGATGCCCTCGCCTCCTCCCTCCGCCGCAGAGGAGGTCTCGGCAGGCATGGTGACGTAGGTGATGGTCGGTGTCGTCATCGACCCAGTGGTGCTATCCACGTCTGACTGCTGGACGAGCGGTGGCTGCTGACTGAGTTGCAGGAGCGGAAGCGCCGCTTCCACTGCCTCCATGGCAGCCTTGAGGGCGACGGGGTCCTGCACATAAGGTGACGAGTTTCATTCCACATGTGGCCTCCCCACAAGCGGCTGACCACCATTGAGTCAAAATGAATTTGTGGACGTAAAGCAGCTAACAAATAAGTACTACCAAAGGGGTGCAAACGAGGAGGCAGGGGAGGGGCGGCCGCCCCCCTGATCATCTAAAAGGGGGGGTGCAATGTCAGCCCCACAGTGACATAACAGGGAGGGTGGCACTGTGACCCGAGAGGAGGGTGCGCTGCGACGAACGTTCACCTGCCCTGTTGGGGAACCCTGCACATATCTATGAGTACTACTATAATAGAAGAAGCACATCCTGAATACCTTGCCTAAGGCTAGATGGGATTCACTGCAATGTAATTCTAAAAAAGAGCACGCCACATAGGAAAACACTAAACATAAAAATAAAAACTATTTAACTAACATCCTCACACTTTAAAACTGTATGTACAGTTTTTAAGATGTATGTACAGAGCAAACACCAAAAGATAATGATCATGACGTGGACAAATCACATCCACCCAATTTTGCAGCCACAATGCAACGATGGAAATCCTTGTAAACTTTGCAGAGAGAAAGCCTTGTAATTGTTAACAAATTTGCCCTCGTTCAGGATTTGAACCCCTGTCCAACGCCTTTCGAAGGCAGTCATTATATTACTAAATGTAACAAGGAGGTTATCACAGAACGTAGCATAAATGCAAGTTGTTTTGAACCCCCCCCCCCCCCCCCCAACACTAGTATCACAATTTCTTTTTTTTTATTTCGCAGACCTTCCTCTTCTTTAAACACTTCTGCAATGCTACGTCACCAGGAAGGAAAGGCGGGAAGGTCAACCAGGCGAAAGTCCGGTTTGCTATCCTACACCGGAAGAAGGGGATTGAGGAATGAAAAGATAGAGAGAGACAGAAGAGAACATAAAAAAAGAACACGTGACCTTAAACTAGACTGCTGCGTTCGATAAAACGTAGAACGTCCACTCCCTGTTGTACGGCCTCGGTGTGTAGTGATTTCAGCCTGCCGATGAACATTTGAAGGGTGTCTTACAGTGATTGAAGAACTATTAAGATAGGTTTGTCTTGCTGCGACTTCAGCAAAGGAGGCAAAACTGCGCCACTTGTGTCCACGATGGTCTTGTTAGTAACGAACATCGCTGATCCATGTGGCTGTGGCTTAGGCAATGTAGGCCACGTGGAATCCGCAAAAACTATGCTTTTCATTACATTCTGCTTCATACCAACCGAGTATAATTCGGGTAGAGAAGGAGATGGCGAGGCAGGGTGTCGTATGGGTGCTGTGGACGCAGAGGCATTAGATTTTTACGACGAACTTCGGTGCCAACGTCGCAAATTTCTGACAGCTGTGGCAGCCTCGCGATGGAATGAATGGTCTGTCGCCATCTGCCTCAATACAGCTATCCTTTTTTTGATTTTTGGGCAATCTTTCGAGGAAGCTTCGTGGGGTCCATTGCAATTTGAACACCTGAGAACTCTGACTTTACAACCGTCAGCAGAACAGATTTCAGCGCAGCGAGAACATACTCGCTTGCTTATGCATGCACTTCTCACGTGACCGAGCTTCATGCAGTTGAGACACTGCAGCGGCTCTGCCACAAACGGTATTACAGGGTGTCAGAAGTGGCTCCCCTTTACGTGCGAAGGAAGAGAGTTGCCTCTAAAACCTATTTTCCCGCAGGGTCAAGTACCCAAACGAGTAACCTTCACGATGCTACTAACTTTATTAGCTGGCTTGACCAGGCCACTCAAGTCAGAGCTGGGAATGGCAGCGTCAACGTCGTAAATTACACCAGTGACGACGTTGGAGCTCATCAATGTGTAAGAGCGGACGTCAATACCACAGACCTCTGTGACGTAGCGTACTACGTTCAGTGCTGCAGCATGCGAAACATCAATCGCCATGATATTCTTACGCGGGTTCACTCTTATGACGATGATTTCATCTGGCACCAGTCCCTCTAGCCGCGCCATAACAGATTGCCTGTTGAGGCGCTAGGTCACAAAAGACAGAATAATTAAACAGGCACTAGCTTTGAATGTTACTGTTATAATTGGGCCAAAATGACGCCAGGTGGTTGTGCTGGGTACCTAAATGCCAAGGGTCGTACTATGCTACAAATAATGTATACAGCCTACGCCTGGTTTATGTCTCACTGTCCAGTGTTTTGTCTTCCTTTGTGATGTTCTGCGATCCGTCAAACCACTGCAACTCATACAAGAATGTCGACACTGGCAAATGCTTGGTAAGTGAATACTTGCCAATGTGAATGTGCATTCACGTTCACCCACCAATGTGATTTCCAAAACGAATTTTCGGTGACTGAACATTCAATTCGCCCGGCCCCTCCTCTACTTTTTCTATTGCAGCCAGATGCACTCAATCCAGCCGTTCACCACCCTCTTCTCTCGCCCAATGCTCAAGCTTTGCGTGTGCTTAGCGGTCATGGGGGAGAAAGGCCATTATGTGGTGCCTCACGACAAAAATCATATGAAATAACTTTTTGTTCAGTTATGCACAGATCTGTGAGACAGCGTCTTGCATTCCTCGTGTTCACAATGTTGGTGGTCACGCTGGCTCTATAAGAGATATGGTGTTTGAGATAGCATGTTGCCGTTCGTGGCGCTATGTGGGCAACTAATGGGGAAATTTCACTACAACACTGCTGCATGTGCTGACTTTTAAGAGCGCTGCGAGGTGGAGGCGACATGACTTCATGTGAAAAAAAAAAAGGAGCACAAAGAAACAAATATGACAGGCATATGATACTAGAGAGGGAAACACGTCCGTCGCATCTCCGAGAGAAAGTGCTCGGATGCACGTGTGATACGAGCAGCCCTACCAATCAGGTGGTGTCGCATCATGACCACTCCCTAAATTAAGGTAGACCGACAGCTCTCGTTGAGGAGCGCATTTGCACTGGCTTTGAAAGAAATAAAGGAGGCGTCGATTCATCAATGTGGACACTAGTGAATGCTCTTTGCTGCATCAAGTGATAAAGCAATGACAGGCTACCTGTCTGTACGGTTCAACCAGTCGCTTCACCAGTACCAGCCTGAGCAATGTGAGAATTGGGAATTATCTACTTGGATTGAACTGGGTTACTGGTTCGCTTCACTGAATGATCGACTTAAAAGCGACAGCTTGCTGATATGTGCTTCACGTCACGGCCGAAATGAAGTGTTGACTAACCTCACCGTCGACAACATTCATCACGAGACGATTCTGGTTCTCAGGGTCAAACTTGAAGCTTGTGAACCTCGGTGTTGTGGGAGATGTCTGGTGAAACATAGAAACACAAGAAAACGTTTGTGAAAAAAATTGCTCCCGCTTATTTGACAACGCAACTCAGACATCAATTTCGTTACGCTCTTGAGCATATTTGTCATGAAGTCGCATCTTAGATAAAATGCTGGCAGAGTGAGAACAACGGCCATTATGAGTTAATAGAGTTCGTTTAGTGTGAATTTCGTACAAAACATTGCTGCTGTTACTTTCCTCATTAAAAAATTGAGTGGTTTTTATATTTCTACGTTGCTTATGATGCCAAAGTTCAGTTTGATATTTGTTTTCTGATTTAGACATATGAAAACTGCACCAGTATTACGTTCCAAGTTACATCAGAATTATGGAAATACTGTGAAAAGCAGATATGGCGTACTTAATCAGTTAGACCAAGAATATGAGAAAGCAAATTTGTTAGTCACATTCAATTCAAACAAATTGGAGCCACCAACAACACATGCTACAGCACAACCAAATTGCATTTAAAGGGGCCCGGAAACGCTTTCTCAAGTAACTGCAAAATAGATTCACTAAAAGAACTCATTGCCTCGCAAATCCAACCCGCAAACATTTTAAGAATCCATCCAGTACGAGCGGGATTACAAAGATTTCTTGCACGCTGCAATCGCATTCTCTCATCTCGACAAAAGTGCTAGAAGCTCAGCAGGGGGGAATGGCATGGACAAAGAAAATACGTAACACACACATCGTGATGGTGTGAACTTTATTTTTTTTCTCTTCGAATACACCCCTTCTTTAGGTGACCGCGTGCGCATGCGTGGACAAGCTGCAGCCTCCCACAGCGATCCCTGCAATGACCGAGCGCGCCTTGTTCAAATCAGCCAATGGCTTATAGGAGGCCTTCTAAGAGTGATCTTTGCATTTGTCCAGAGAAAGAAAGCAATTTTTGGCTGGCTTTAATCATTTAGTGCGAATTCCGGGCCACATGCTGTGGTTAATATTTAGCTCGCGTGTTCTCATGAGCCTCTAGCATCGGTCGGCAGCATTTTCTGACCAAGCTCAAAAAGTGTTGCAGGGCCCCTTTAATATATGAGAGATCATATGCTTTCTCGCACGGTAAGCTGGATAACTAGTACTTGTGAATAAAGGATCTGTATCAGCTAGAATAATAATCATAGACGTTTTATAGTCCAGAACCATGATATGATTATGAGAGACGCTGTTGTGGAGGGCGAGGGCTCAAGAAATTTCATCCATCTGAGTTTTTTTAACGTGAACTAAAATCCAAGCACATGGGTCTCAAGCTATTCACCTGCGTAATACAGCTTGGGGTTCGATCCTGTGATTTCCCATTTAAAAGTCAAGCACCGTAAACACTAGACCACCAGGGTGGGTTTATTGACTTGAATGCACCAGCCTACCTTCTCAGCCGGGTTGCTTAGACGCACCGTGGGGGCAGCATACATGTGGTCTTCGATATAATCAGGAAGACGAAGCTGGTCGTCTTCCACGACTACCTGCTGCTGCTCCTTGATGGTTTCCTTTGAAAGAACACGTACGCAAACATTGTTCAGTTTGATGGGAACAAAGACCCTACAATATGTTACTAACAGTTGCATGCAGAGTTCTACGTGTGTTAGAAACACACACTTGACAGAAAACAACTTCACAAGAAGCACAGCACGGTCACAACATACCGTGGGGAAGCGACGGTCACAGAGCCAGCAGTAAACTGTCTCAAGGTACCTACTGCAAGCACACGATCGTGACAATAATGAATAATTATGACCAGTAATGGTCATAATTGTAATGGGTGCGAAGCTTTGACGGGTCAATAAACAGGCTCTGAGTTTTTTTGTTTTTTTTTCACTCCATCATATAAGCTCACTAATTCGAACAGTACACCACGCTGACCATATTTTGAGAATACTGCAGTGCTGCGCTCCACACAAGCCCTCCATTTGGAAAAACAATGCCTGGACTTCTGTTCTTAAACTGACCAATCCTCCTTGCACACACAGGGACGAAATCAGGCCCACAGGCAATATTATACACCCCTGAGCTTGTGGATAAATCCTTTGCCCTGCGAAACAGCGCATTTGCCTTGCGAAAATTAAGTTTTGGCCGCAAGCCCGCGCTTTTATTTTCCTGTGCTGCCCACTGCCGTTAGCAGAGACCAAGACTACGAAAGCCTTCAAGATCAAGTGGCGTCTCGCTACTTTACTGCTATCGAAAGGGTGTTCCTCCCATCATGCTTCTTCCCCGCGCCGCCATGACACGTGTCACATAAAAGAAGCCCTGATCGATCGTTGGCTGCGCGTTGATGACGCATTGCTGACATAGTGTTACGTTGAGGAAGTGGGCACAGTTGCAACAAAGGGCTATGTTAACTCCTCTGTGCTGGGAGAAAAAAGGTGGGATGGACAAGTGAGAAACTGAAACCAGCCAAAGCGAGTCAACCTAAGTCCTGTGCCTTCCGTATAACAGCACTTATTCAGAAATTTCTTGCGGCAGCACGCTCACATAGTAAGTACAAGTGCACAGTTGTTTCTCCCTTAGAAAATTAGTACCACGGTGTTGTCTACTGGCCCTTTAAAAGGCCCACACATCATGCAACTCATGTGGCACGACACCTGGTATGGTTGTACAGTTCTAACAAGTGATACTAGATCTGTCAACACGTTTGCTCGCCTCATACAATACTTGTATAGAGTTTCTTTTTCTGAAAAATTCAAGCAAAGGCATGGCTGGGAGGTAAAGCTCTTGCTTGACATGCAGAAAGCTTGCAATCAAATCAGCCTTAACCCCTCCCCCCCCCCCCCTTTTTTTCCCGATGTGCGCGATAGCTTCAATGAAAAGTGGAGGTGGCGAACAACTATGACACCAAAATCGGCTGCTGTAGGCTCTAAGAGTTTACACAGTAAAAAGTTTAGAGAACTCATGCACTGCAGAAACTGGTTTATCCAATGTTTCATTTGTGTTCGCAAGAAGCTTGACTAATAAATAGAGACAGTTGAGAAGCAAGGCAGCTGGCAAATAAATAGTTAAAGTACAGAAAAAGTGTAATCGAAAAAGAGAAGGTCAGAGATGAAGCGCGTTACAGAAGGGATGCAACAGGTTATAAAGAAGATGTGACGAAGAAAAAAGCAACGAAAAAAATGTAACAAGAACAATTATTAGGCGATTGTTTTTTATGTATTGCTACCCTCCACCACACAGGAAACTAAGCAGACTTCAGGCTCTGACACTCAGGCTTCTTCAGGTCGGGGCATACCCTAACCCCACGCTATTGAACAAAATTTGAGCCATTGAGCCAATCGGCTATTGAGCCAACTAATACATGTTCCTTCTGCGATGATATAGCTAACTTGGAACATATGCTCTGGTGGTGCCTCGCGTTACGCTGTTGGGAATTCATCATGCCATCCATATGAGAGGTTGCTATTACAAGCTCCGTTTCGCACAACAGTTATGGGCAGCCCAACAGGCCCATGACGCAGCAGAGAGACTTGGTCTCTCTGTTTCGACGTGGGAGCAGCCCGCAACGTGCTAAAGCACGTTCTGAAGGACCAAATTAGGTTCATCCATCTATGTTTTTACTGTTTCCTTGCCATGCATTCTTTACGATCCATTCTATTCCTTCAACAAGCTTCACCTACTAGTCAGCACTTAAATGCAGTGTCCTCCTTTGTGAAAGGCTACACCGCACATAGACAGAGAGGAAGGAAGAACACACAAGATATACATAGCACTGAACATAGCATCAGCACTGAGTGCTCTGTGTGTTCTTCCTTCCTTCCCATCAATGTGCACGGTAGCTTTTCATCCCCAATTAACCCGCCAAGCCATCCTCGTGTGTCTGTGTTTTTTCTGCACTGAAACAATTTCAACAAGAATAGCCAACTCGCTTAAAGAATTGCACTCATGATCAAGTTCGGTGTGTATCTACTGAGGAGCACTCCCCCCCCCCCCCCCCCCCCAGTAATAACATGAGCCACTCCAACACCGCCAAATTGAGGCAAGACCAGACTAAGTGTACATGCCTCTTTTACAGGGGTACTTGGCGCAGGCATAGGTCTGGAGGTTGGCTTCAAGGGGCCAACAGCAGTCGTTGGCACAAAAGGGTGCGGCCGCCGCTGAACAGACGTCCGACACTTACTTGCGAAGCCAAAGAATCGCCGGTACTTTTCTGAAAGGGAAAAAAAAGAAGGTTTGACACATACGTAAATTGCCACGTTCTCCAAAAGATTGTTACGTCTACGAGAGGGGTTGATTCAGAGCCGACGTAACGGTCCACTCGACGGTATAAAGCAGTGAACGCATAGCCGCGAGCTCTTGCCACCAACCGAACGTCCTCTTCTTCTGCCACCACCATGTTCCCCGCTACACAGGTGCACATACCTAAATTACACATGTGGTAACATTTCCCTCCGCGCAGACGAAGCCCACTGGGCGAGTCAAACAGTCTCTCGAGGAATAAAGCGCTTCAAACGTGCAACATGGACAAGTTCAGTTTTTGCAGACCGTTGGCCATTTGAATGAAGACGCGCTATGCGGTAACCTAGATCACTGATACGGTCTACAACAAGATAAGGCCCCACATAGTGCGCTAGCAGTTTCTCGCTCAAACCGCGTTTTCTAGTTGGTGTCCACAGCAACACTAGGTTGCCGCGATTGTACGTCACGTGTCGGCGTCGGCGGTCAAAATGTGCCTTTGAGCGGTCTTGCGAAGCAAGAGTGCGCAAATAAGCAAGGCGTCTAGCTTCTTCAGCCCGACAGATGATCTCGGATATGCAGAGATCATGGTGGTCCAAACACGGGAAGATGATATTCAGGGTATGACGAGGTGGTTGAGCATATAGAAGAAGGAAAGGACTGTAGCCGGTAGTTTCATGCTGAGCGGTGTTGAATGCATATGTGATAAAAGGTAGAATACTGTCCCAGTCCTTGTGATCTGATGCAACATACATAGACAGCATGTTTGAGAGAGTTCTGTTCGTTCGTTCAGTTAGACCGTTCGTTTGGGGATGATATGGCGTAGAGTGCCGAAACCTTGAAGCACAGACACGAAGCATCTCTTCCATCACCTCTGCTGTGAATTGTCGGCCACGATCACTGATTACAATTTTGGGAGGTCCATGTCGAAGAATTACAAAACGTAGCATGAAGGAAGATACATCGGCTGCAGTTGCCGATGGTATGGCAGCTGTCTCGCAGTACCGTGTTAAATGGTCGGTGCAAACGACTATCCAGCGATTTCCATCAGAAGACCGGGGAAAAGATCCAAGGAGGTCAATCCCAACTTGCTTGAATCGAGTTCTAGGGGGCGGCACCGGATGTAATCGCCCTAAAGGAGCACTTGTTGGGCGCTTATGACGTTGGCACTCGTTACAGCTAGACACGTATTGTTCCGTCGTCTGGCGCATTTTGGGCCAGTAGAATCTTTCTCGAAGACGGCAAAGAGTTTTCGCTGTGCCTAGATGACCGGATGTTGGGTCATCATGCATAGCCTGCAAGACATAAACGCGAAGACCCTTCAGAACCACCAGAAGATATCGTGAGCCGGTGTTGGTGTAGTTCTTTTTGTAAACTAGCCCGTCTCGGATGCAGAAGCGCGTAGGCGATGATTTTGGTTTGGTAGCAAGAAGCTGTTGTATGGTGCTGTCCCCTTGTTGCTTATCCTTAAAGGTCTTGTTATCAGGAAATGGTTGGTCGAGTGATGCAATGTAGGTATCGAAGGTGTCCGCATCACATTCCGTCGTTGGAAGGGGTAGTCGCGAAAGACAATCTGCGTCAGCGTGACGTCGGCCGCTTTTGTAGGAAGCCGTGAAGTCATATTCTTATAGACGAAGTGCCCAGCGCGCCAGCCGACCGGATGGGTCACGCAGATTAACCAACCAGCAGAGAGAATGATGGTCTGTCATGATGGCAAAGGGGCGTCCGTACAGGTAGGACGGAAAGCGCTGCACTGCAAAGAATACTGCAAGGCATTCTTGCTCTGTGACAGTGTAGTTACGCTCGGACTTGCTGAGCGAGCGACTTGCATACGCTACGACGTGTTCTTGATTATCCAAGCGTTGAACCAGGACAGCACCTACATCAATACCGCTGGCGTCTGTGTGAATCTCAGTGGGCGCTAGAGGATTGAAGTGTCGAAGAATCGAATGAGACGTCAAAAGAAACTTCAACTCCGAAAAAGCAGACTCGCATTCCGGGGTCCAGTCAAACTGCGCACCTTTCTGAAGCAGACACGTGAGCGGGTATGCGATATTGGCAAAGCCAGGAATGAATCGGCGAAAGTATGAACAAAGCCCCAAAAAGCTGCACAGTTCTTTCACCGAGTTAGGTTGCTTAAACGCCTCCACTGCGGCCGTCTTGGCGGGATCCGGTTGTATGCCTTCTTTGTTTACCAAGTGTCCAAGGACGAGTGTTTGGCGCTTTCCAAAACGACATTTATTTGAATTGAGCACCAAGCGTGCTTTGCTTAGGCAGTCCAGTACGAGGCCAACGCGTGTGTTGTGCTCACAAAAAGGTGAGCCCAAAAATTACGTCGTCGTCCAAGTAACACATACACACTTCCCACTTCAATCCACGCAGAATGTTGTCCATAAATCGCTCAAAAGTTGCGGGCGCGTTGCAGAGTCCGAACGGCATCACATTGAAATCAAGTAGTCCATCTGTTGTATCAAATGCCGTATTCTCCTTGTCTTCCTCGTGCATTGGAATCTACCAGTAGCCTGAACTCAGATCCACAGACGAAAAGTAAGAGGCCGATGATAGACAGTTGATAGCATCATCAATCCACGGGAGTGGGTATACGTCTTTTTTAGTGATGGCGTTGAGACGGCGGTAGTCAACACAAAATCGCCATGTCCCATCCTTCTTCTTCACTAGAATTACTAGAGCGGCCCACGAACTACATGATTCTTGAATTACATTTTGCTTGAGCATCTCGCAAACCTGTTCATTGATCGCGCGTTCCAAAGGCAATACACAATATGGTTTCTGTCGGAGAGGTCTGTGAGATGTCGTGTCGATTCGGTGCTTTATACGAGAAGCAGGGAATGACGGTGAATCATGCTGAGCGAAATCAAAAATACCGGCATGTTTACGCAGAATACTCGCGAGTTTACGTTCCTTGGTGCTGAGTGACTTATCAATTATAGCCACAATGGTGGTGTTCCTGGCGTGCAGATTATCGCAACGGGTCTTATCCGGGAAATCATCGCTTTCTGCAAGGGTGGCAAGCGAGAATACTTGGTGTTCACGAATCTCTGCAAGTTTCAGACCCTCCGGCAGCACTGTAGGTTCATTAGAGCAGTTAATCACCCATAAACCAGTATGCCCTTGCGCAACCGATAGCGTGCAGTAGGGCATTAAGACTGTCTTCTTTATGCAACTGAGATGCACGGGCTTCACAGTTGCGTGAAATGTTTTCGCGCTTGCAGGTGAACAGACAACAGGGACACATTTTGCAGACAACGGCGGCACAGTTGTGTCCACAGACACGCAAAGGGCACTTTCATGAGAGGGCGAGTTTTCCATAAACGCAACTAGGATATCGTAATCTACTGTAATTTGTCCTGTGCGACAATCGACAGTAGCACCACATAGCTTCAAGAAATCGATTCCCAGAATGACGTCATGCGTAGTATGAGGGAGAACAGCAAACTCTAGAACAAAGTTCTGGCACGCCAAACTAACAGTCACAGTGCAGACACCAACAGGTTGCAACACCTCTCCGCTCACTCCACGAAACGTATCAGGACGGTCCCAACGAAACATAACTTTTCGTCCAAGAAGGCGGGTGAAAACTAAACTCACTACTGACACGGTTGCACCTGTGTCCACCAACGCCATTGTTGGTACACCATCGATAAGCACTCGAACCTTATTTCTAAACATGGAAGCTAACGGAGGTATATCTGTTGAAATCGAAGACTGCCCGGCGACCTCACCTCCAACGGCTGCGCCGGCTAGTTTTCCGTAGGAGGCGAGGAGTGGCGGCGCCGAGGAGACGGTGATTGGTTCGCGCGAGGGGCAGGTGGTGGTGTCACACTGCGGTCAGAGGCCGGAGATTGGTTTCGTAGCGGTCCTGGGATCTCGTAAGACGCGCTTCCCGGGAATGTCGGTGCTTGGGTAACGCCAGAACGGTTAAATCTTGGTGATCGGTCGTACCTTGGTGGCTGTCGGTAGTTTCAATACCTGGCAATGTGTCCTTCGAAGCCACAGTTGTAGCAGCCTGGTAGAGGACGCTTGCCGAACCAATGCTGAGACCGCTCAGCTGTGAAGGGTCGGTGATGAGCTTGCTGAGCGGGGGCTGCCCACCTTTAGGTGGCGGGGCCGTGACGAAGGCGTTGGCCTTATCGCTGGTCGGTCGCGAATGAGTCACGACGTTGCCGCGGATTTCCAGTGTCGCTGATGTCTGCCACACATACCGATAGTGGCAAAGGAGCTATTGGCGCCGCCGTGTAGTAGGGTGGATTGGTAGGTGGATGCAGAATGGTTTCGTCAACCCTACCACCTTGTCGCTGAAGCTCTTCACGCACAATTGCCCGAATAGTAGCGGCAAGGTCGGTGGGCGGGCTCACGTCGATGCTGGCGACCGTTGTCACATTTGCTAGCCTACCAAATTTCGGGCCGATGCGACGAGTCTTCAATTTTTCAAACGTGCGGCAGTGATGTTGGACGTCGAAGGCAGAGGTGATCCCTGCCTATCAGAAAATTGTAGACGTCTTCTGCTATGCATCTCAAGAGGTGTCCGACGCTGTCTTCTTCAGACATCTGCGGGTTTATGATCTTGCAAAGCTTAAGAACGTCCTCTATATAAGCACTGCAGGTTTCTCCAGGAGTCTGGGCTCTCCCAGCAAGAGTCCGCTCCGCGCTTTTCTTTTTTGAGTCGGAGTCACCAAAACACTTCTTCAGTTCTTGAGCAAAAAGTGTCCATGTTGTCAAGGACTCTTCGTGGTTTTCATACCACATTAGGGCAGTGTCCATGAGAAACAGCGCGACGTTTTCCAGCTGATCGATAGAGTTCCAGTGGTTGTACCGGCTCACCCTTTTGTAGTGTGTTAGCCACGCGTCCACATCTTCTCCTGCCATTCCCACGAGCAGGCAGGGTTCCATGTAGTGATGCCTAGGTGTAGCCAGCGTAGACGTGCGCGAAGTCGAGGCGGCTGATTCCTGACCTTCGCTCTGGGCCATGACGACTGTTGTCGGCGGCAGACCGGCAAGACGACGGCTCCGGCGAACTCCAAACAGCTTCCCTGGTACGTCGACGTGCCGTACCCAGCACCTCCACCACTCTGTCACGTCTACGAGAAGGGTTTATTCAGGGCCGACGTAACGGTCGACTCAACAGTATACAGCAGTGAACGCGCAGCCGCGAGCTCTTGCAACCAACCGAACGTCCTCCTCTTCTGCCACCACCATGTTCCCCGCTGCACAGGTGCGCATACCTAAATTATGCATGTGGTAACAATATAATAAAATCAACAGATAAGGAAGCTAAAGAAGGTAAGGAAATGTTATGTGTGTGCTCAATTTGTAGTAAAGCAATTACAATATTAATGAAAAACAACTAAAGTGAATAAGAAATTAGCTTGCTGTGGGTATGGAGGATTATGTAGTTCACATTAGGATAATGTGAACTACATAATGTGCCTGATGATCTTTTGATTGAGCTACAGCAGCCAGGGTAATTCGTAAAGCATCGGGCTGTAGGATCAGTCCCTATTTACAGCAAGTTCATTTTTCCCCGCCTTTAAGTGCTTTCTATTTATGTCTAATTACTGTAGTTCCCCTCTACATTTGTTACCTTCATGGTCTGTTGGTTTCATGCTGTGCTGTTTATGCTGCACCGGACTACACATGCACGCTGTCTGGTGCAGTTTTTGTTTGACAGACTGTTAAATGAAACAGACCCCCCCCCCACCTCCCCCGCTTTTTTTTTATCCTTCTTTTTTGTCTTACTTTTGGATGTTATTCGCACATAGCTTTTTTGCCTCGAGAAAGTCCTGTGAGATCCATGGGAAAATAAAAGTGCTGTTACGCACATAGTATAACTGCAGGTGTATATCGCATCCCATCGACCTCAAGAGCGACTGCACGGTTCTTTCTGCATAGCTTGATGGCAGCATTCAGAAATGAAAAAGGATGGCAATAATGATGCTCAAAATAAGCAGGGTTAGTGTCCAGTTCCCAGAACAGCCTAGCATATGACAGCTGCACAGGAGTGCTCATATATATTACAGGCGCATATTCTCATCCATTTCGTCACTGCACTCCGTTATACAGCTCTAATTGACGTGACAGTCAACACTCACGCCGAATAGGTTTAAAAAATGGGCTCTAAATCCAACTAGCCTATGGCCGTCAACTGTCCCTGCAAACCATTCAGCATGTGCCAAGCAATGCAAGCAAGTTCCCAAGAACTGCTTACGCTGGCTTCGACCAGGCAGCAGCTTTCTCGTGCTGGTCGCACCCTTGGACACGGCCTGATCACCATGCTTAAAAAGGGTGGGGACGGCGTTCCACACAAGACTGTTGCGGTAGGTGCTGCTGAAGCTCTCTTTCGTGAAATGGGCCGAGCAGAGCCGGTAGTTGGCAAACAGTTTCTCGGCCGGCTTGTCTTGCAGGTCCAGCCGCCCGCAGTTGGCCACCCACTTTCGGCACCTGGATGCAGCCAGACAGGCCATATTGAAGGAACTGCCCAATAAAACCACCCACAAAGGCCGATGATAGAAAATCAAAATGCAATTAGGTCAGCAATTTTTCTACATTGAGCGGGTTAAGGTTCAAAGCCCTAGCCCCCTTTCATCCATTCTGGTCTGACTCTATAGAAATGAAAGCTCATGTAAAAAAAGTCTACCTAGCGTGAAAGCCCTAGAGCAAGCGCCCCCTGGCGGTGAATGACAATCTAACGAAATTGGAGGAGGGGGGAGGAGGTTTGCTCGGTCACAGACCAAAATTCAAGCTGGCGGTGGAAAAGCCTTTAAGGAGAATGCGCACCTTTGCATCTAATAAAATGCTTTATTGAATGTGCATGCGTTTACTGTTTTTACTGAGCTGGGGAGAATCCTCGTGCGAAACTTCTTGTGCAATGAGAAGTGGGGAATGACGTTCCCCAAGTGTTTTAACAATTTGTGACAGGTCAGAATGCAACCCTGAGGCACCATACTATAAATTTACTGAGACATCGTGCATTTATCTAAAAACTCTCAGCCCTTGCGTTCCTAGGAACCGCTGCTGCAGGATTCTGTAGCGGGGAAGACGTTGAAGAAAAGATTATGCCAGGGGAGGAAGAGGCATTGCTTGCTTGCTCACTGGCACATATATCACAGGAAAAGGGGCACATGCTCGGTACCCTACAGTTTTCACTTAGAGATGGCACATAGTACAATGAGAAAACGTGTCTATGAATCGACCATGAGAGGACCTGCTGAGCAGTGCATAATTGCGAACCACAGTAGTGTTGCATTGCTGGGAGGGGCCTGGAAATCTACCCCAAAACATTCATATACGGATCATCAAAAAATCTGACTATGCCCATAACAGGACGAAGGCTTCTCCCAAGTTACTCCTATTGACCTGGCCTCGAGCTTGCAGCAGCCACGCTATGCCCCCAAATCTCGTAATAATATCTGTAGTTTTACATGCTAAAGCCACCACATGATTATGAAGTGTGAAGGGCTCCAAAAATTATGACCATATGGTGCTCTAAATGCACACTAACATTGCAGTGCACATGGGCTTCTAACTTTTCACTTCCGTTGAAACATGACTGACGCAAGTGAGAATAGAATTAGTGATCTTTGAGAACCCGAGCACCTCAACCATTGTACTAATTTGTAAGTCACATTTTACTGTGTAACTTTCTGCCATCCTACTTATGCACTTGCCTTCTCTTAAAATCACGAATTACTCTTGATTAACAGTAAAATACACAGACAGCTTTGATCGTTGCAAGCTCTGACACAAATGAATCTACTTCAGCACAAGGAAGGTCGCCTGGAGAGCTTGTGCAAGCTGCGTCCCCTATTGAGGAAACAAGCCTGATGGCTACAGACTTCTTCTTTTCCATCTGATGTATCACGCAGTGCTGGGAAATGGACACAAAGCACGAAAAAGATGGGACAGGTATTTTCCAGACTTCTTTATGTGCTCTGTCTCTCTTATATTGCTGCTGTTGCATCGATTTCCTCAAAGAAACTAGCCTGAGTTTCTGTTTTAACTGCGTTAATTACTTGGCAATATTCTCGGGACACATTTTGTTAGCCAGGGAAGCACGGGATATATTCCCATGACCAATCCCCATGTCCTCTGCTGTCGGTTACACAGTTACATTGAAAGACAGTTTAACAGCTTTGTTTAACAACATCGCAAGTGCGAGCCATTACTAAAAAAAATATTTTTGAGTCCAAACAGTGTAGTACTACTAAGGTTACTGTGTAAGAAACAGCTAAGCCTGCCCTATTTAATCGTAAGATTGACTAGTGTAACCTTTGATTCCTTATAAGTTAGCACTAGTGCTCCTATCAATAGTGATATCATTCCCGCCATAACAAAAAGTGACGCTGACCTTAGTGAAAAGGTGGAGTGGTTAGCAAGAGGATCACACTAGTGATGGTGTACCGTGAGTAACAGTTATGGAGATAAGGATTGTGAGCACATGCTGCTAGCATGCCAACCTCTAAGTGCTACTCGAATTTTGACTGTAGCAAACTAGACCAAATCATCAGTGCAAAAACATGGACGACGAAAAAGGGGTCACACCGTGATAAGCACTAGGTAACAGCTGATGGTTAGTTAAAAAGAAACGAAAAATAAGTACGGGTACAAAAAACATTTTAAAGTGGTAGAGCAGTGGTAGAATTATGAACATCAACAACCCGTCTGTGTTCATGCGGTGAAAGAAGATACAAATGTGTGTCAGGCATTACGCTTGAGTACCTAAAAAAAAAAAAAAGTTGTTTTTCAAGTGAGACTGCGGAAGACTGGTTGAGGCGTCAATTCTGCTTTCTTTATGGCATTGGCACAGCTGATTTTGATGATTCTTTACATGCACACTTGGTTCCTCAGACTGGACAGCAACACATGTACGGTTGACATAGAGATCATTAAGGTAAGCCAGTTCAACCTTCTCACATCAATAAATGGCATGAAAGTTTCATCACACATGAAAGTGATTATGACATTTGCTGTGGTATAAAATTAAAGAATTTCTAATTTAAAAAACAACTTAGAAAATTAGGCATTTATTAACAGCCATAATGTGTCATACTCAATAAGACACCAAAACCTGTGTGATTTCACTGAAATATAGTTACAGAAGCACGTATCACAGTTTTAATAAATGCAGCGACATTGAATTAGCGCTGCATGAGCACATTTCTATCGCGTAATTAATTAACACAAAATTAACCGCTCCAAATAGTTTTTGATGAGGTAGTATAGCATAAATTCATTACGAAATTCACTTGTAACAATACGCTTATCACTCGGCCTACAACAGCTTCAGACAGTTTGCGCATGCGCCCGTTGATTATGTTCTTAGTATTATGGTTCCAGTTTCGCATCCCGGCGATACGCGACTTCAACGACGAAAACATAGGTTCGATAAGATTTCAATGATCAACAGGTCACGCTTAACTTTTGCACTCATTCCAATTAAGGTGATCTGTTCCTTCAAGATCACGTCAACTAATGCCTCGCTCCGATCGTCCGGAGTATTTTTAGCCGACCATATGCGAGACGCCAAAATATGAAGCGGTCGACGTACGCGCTGAAACACGAGGCGCAAAAACAAAACGCCCAATACATTCACGGCGGCAGCAGGTTTACGAGATAACTTCGCTTGATTGACAGCCTTCATTTTTCACTGCGATGGCAAAGAGAAGAGAGGCCGCTCTTGATAAGATTAACGGCGAGACCCTGCGAAGACATAGAAATCACGTTGAGCGAGACTTTTTTGCTACGCAGGGAATACAACGCGTCCAAAAGATTAAAAAAAAACAACAAAAATACTCCAAGTCGACGGCAGGAAGCGGGCGAGCTCGCGTTTCCAAAGTCTCACGGCGCGCACAGCCGAGAGGAATGCCGCGCACGGGCGCCCCGAACACGCAACATCGAAAATGAAACCGTAAACGCCAGGCCTTGAAAAGCAGCAAAGTTAGGCTTAGCGAAGACAAAACCAGAACCGACTTGGGCAGCGCGATTTCGGTTTGCGGGTCGGGCGCGAAAAGTGCGCCAACACTGTTATGACATAGTCGTATAGCGCAATTAGGTGGATCAAGCCCGCCGCTTACGCGATCGCGCACGGTGGAAGCAGGCGATCGTATACAATCGGCGTCTTACCTCTCTTCGTCTTTGGGGAATCGGAAAAAAGACACGCCGCTCGTGTTGTCCGAACTGTTTTGGCAAGCCGGCGCGCAGCAGCGGCTGACCGGCTGAGGATTGGCGCGCGGCGGACTGCCGTGTTTAGTCATGATCGTGGCCGCGGCTTTCACATGATAGGCGATGCTTTGAAGGGGGGGCGCGGAGTTTGCGTCCAGTGCGCGCAAAGTCTGCCGAGGTGCCCTGCTGTCTCGATTTCGAAACGAGACCTGCGCACAGCTACGAAATGGCTAGGCACTAGGTGGCGCTTGGCTCTGTGCACTGTCGATGATGATAGTGGTTGTTTTGGTTGCGTGTAAATATTCACTGAATTTTAAACCAACGCCTCCTCTAAGAAGATGCCTGTCGCATGAGAAAAAAAAAGAACTGCTACATTTTTTTCCTCTTTCATTTTGAAAATGTTTTTAGTCGCTAGCGTCACTTGTGGCGGACGGTGCAACAACGCAACACTTAGCATAGCCTCCGAAACAGTGGTGCATTCATGCAGGTCTCGAACAACTCTCGACTGACGCGCCCCTATGAGTCGCCGTGATGATAGTGTCGGTCGCGAGTGCCACTGCGCGGAGCTTGTTTAAAACTGAAGGCAGGTCAACTTCGCTGGGAGACGATAGTTATAGCACGAGACCAAAACGACGACACAAAGACAAGAAGGGCACGAAATACATGAGCGCTCGTGTCTTTCGTGTCCTTCTTGTCTCTGTGTCGTCGTTTTGGTCTCATGCTATAACTATCGTCATGCCATACCAACTAGCCCAAGCTGCCACACTTCCGCTGGGAGCGAGAGCATCTCAGGCATCTTTCTAGAGGAGGCGTTGACTAAACTCAGTACGACCAAAACAAAAAAGCTATAATATTTAAGTGAAGCTTTTATTACTTTATTGAATGTTTCAACTTAAATAATAAAACAAAGGTTATTACGTATGTTTTTAATCACAAATTTTAGAGGCTTAACTTTTTTTTGCTACTTGAAAAAAACCGATGAAGAAAAAGTAACATACTACATAATGTTTTCAATGTAAACTAAGTAAAGTAGTCGCTTGGCACATTACGTTGTGCAAAAATTGCCAGTAAATAAAATTTTTTTACGATGCTCAAATTTAGCGAAAAAAGTTGTCTACGCAGGCCACCTTGACAACAGTTTTTGAAAGTGCTTGATAGGTGTCGTTAAAATCGCGCTACTGCCGGTTTTGGCCGCTGTTTTATCGTGCCTTCAAATTTGGTGGCGGCAATGGGGAGTTCGTCGCTTTGCTTATTGAATGATTGGATAAACGTAAATTCAGAGTCCTGAGGGTACGGTTGCGCGAATAGATTTACTGACTTGATCCAGCGGCGAGTCATTGTGTCGCCTTTCGCTGCGAGACGGTCTGAAGTTGTACGGCTCAAACGACAAGCATTTCCATACGCCTGTCTTTCTAGTTTCTTGTGTTACATACTCAAAACCTGTTGGTTTCGGCATGCAAGCACGATGTGGACCCTCGGTGACATTCTCTCATAAAGTGTTCTTGGTTTTTAAGTAGACATGGCTTGGTTTTCAAACTGCACAAAACGTAGCACTTACTTACCCGCCTAAAATGCTTACGGACAGAAGGAACTGCTGTTGGGTTTCGCGTCTTATTAGATACGTTACCTCTAGAAAGTTCCGTTCGTCGAGACAGGAAATACTGGTATATTTACTGAAAAACTAAAGACATAAACAGACGCAAAGTTTTGATTGTGTGGCTCTCAAAGATATGTATCAAATCAACGTTACTAGGCATATATGTCGTCTGCTTACGAGATGTTTGCAGACGATGCAAATGTACCCCGACGCTCCTCAGTTGTATGGCGCTGCGTAACCAGGCCAAACTGTCAGGAATAAAAATGTTGTGTTTTTTTTAACGGGAATGGTACTTCGACAATCATTACTGTTTATTACCCGAGTTACTAACCTAAAACTGTACGCACGCTTCGAAACAGAACCAAGCGCGCGCTCACAAGGTCTGGGCATGCGCAGATGGCAGCGGCAGTGAAGTTCATTTAGTTACCTATCTTTCGGAGAACCTTGCAGCTTTTGTTGTTTATTTCGTCCATACAGATTAAGTTATCGTGACACTTTCAGGCCACATAGTGACGTATTAACAAGGAAAAAAAAAAGCGAACGCATCCAACACTGACAAAATAATAATATTTATAAAACCCCTGATGTGTGCAAGGTAGATTAGTTTTTCAGTTTCGAGTCAAGTTAATGCCATATAAGGAAGCCAATGTGAAATATTTTCGAAGTGTCATGATCTTATTGAACAAAATGTTATCAGACCACCTTTTCAACATTTGCCAAGGATGGGAAGATATTATGTTAGAAAAAGTAAAAAACGCCGTGTTTACGACTGCGTAAGTTCGCAGCGGCAACATGTGTGAAGTTTCCTCAGCATGTGATGGAACTAGCGTTGTCTGACACAAAAACATTCCCGTAGTAATCAGCTGTTTACTTTTAAAAGTTTCGCTTTCACCACCAGTGTAATTACAGAGGGGTGATATCCGTTTTTCGAGCATAGAGTTGGGAATCCGACAATTACGTGTATCTGCTCTTACAGAGACAAAATAATTGGTTTCATATGAATAGACACTTTGGCCTTGTACTCAAACAAAAGCAACACCATTAACTCTTCCTACAAGAACATGCCTATAGGTTTCTAAGGGTGGCTGCTATGCAAAAAAATAAATAAAAAAAATAAAATTGAAAGTTTGAATTTCACCACTATATCCGAAAAAAAAAACTGTTTCGGCTGAAATGTATGCATAAACCAGACAACCAAACGTAACAGTTTTTGGAGAAGTTGTTTCTAGTAAGACCAGAAATACTAAGGTGCTGAAACCTGTACTACAGTGTAATATGTACCAAGGCCCCCTGGATCGGGCGCGCGCGGTGGTGTTCCTCCGGCCGTCTCATTCGGACGGAAAAGGCCTAATTGCAAAAGGGGAGCGTGACAACGCTGCTCGCCGCATGGTGGCGCGCGCCTACTACCCCTCCTTTCTTTTGCCGTCCATGCGGGAAAGTTTGCGGTGCTTGAAGATGTCGCTTTATAGAAACCGCTGGTTAGCTGTGCACCTTATCTTTCCTCGCCCCCAAACCGCCTCAAGTAAAACTTATAGAAGAATCGAGGGTGGCTGGTGCTATATATTTTTTTCTTTTTCTTCATGCCCCAGCGGCTGTCGCGAAGGTAGTGACCGAAGCGAACACATCCGTGAGCCAGTTTTCAAGAACATTTTGGTGCCCTCCAGTGCAGCACATGAGATTTAGAAAGTTCACAGAAGAGCGAACTCACCCGTTTCATTTATTAATTTTTTTTTTGTTTACCGCTTCCAGAAGAGGAAAACGATTAGCTGCGCCGTGGATGTTGGCGGAGATACCTTGGGGCACTGAAGCCTTCAATGCGCAAGCTTACCTGCTTTACTCGCAGACAACATTTTTTGTTTTTTTTATTTTTTGTAAATGAAGGGAAAGCCACGGGAGCGGAGCTTTCTGCAAATGTGCTCCTACGCGAAACAGTCTGGTTTGGCACGCGTCTCGTAACTCTGGGGAAAGTGATGGCTGAGTGCAACCAGCGTCAATTTGCATAGACACAGACGACGCTTAGCGTTTCAGGTACACGTAGAAGGCGGTTTTTTTCATGCGTGGACACAAAAACACGCACAAAAACATGCGCAAACGAACACACACGCATACAGACACAGACAGACGAGCGTGCGCACATACACACACATTCGCTTTCACTCACAAAAGAGCGCACACACGCACATACACATAGGCACTCATGCACGGAAGAACACACACATACAATCGCCTCCCCAAACGCTAGCACGAAGCCTACACTTCTCGGCGGAGACCAACGCTTTACCGCAAGGAATGCCGAAGTGCAAACACCATGTTCATTGCATCTACCTCGAATTTTCGCTCACGGCCAACGCAGCTTTTCCGCTCACACACAGACGCCGACGACATAGTTTCTGCGAAACAAGCTCTTTAACAATATCACGCTTCAAAACAAGATTCACCAAAGCGTAAGAAAGCACTTTGGTGATGGGATGACCGATCCCTGGTGCCCTCTAATTCGCAGGCGACTAACATCGCCCATCATTTTCGCGTTCATATTCGCCTACACGCGGCGTGCGCTTAGATTGAAATGTCGCATTCGAAACACTGTCGTCGAACCGTGGTAACTTTGAAATGCCAAGCCTCGTGACCACAACAAAATTTCGCTGATCATCGTGCAGGTGAAAATGACTGTAGAATTACTAGCACTGCGGTTAAGTTTTCCAGCAATGTGATGCTGTGATGACAGAGCTATATATGCAGGGTCGACAACGAAAAAATGCATTCCTTTGAAGAGAACAAGGATGCCTAAATTGACGCGCACCAATTCAGGCGGCGCTAAAAGAAAGAATGAAAAGCAGGGCAGACCACATAGTCAGTCAGCCTAATACATGTGTCATGGAGGTGAAATTTGCGAACAAGCTGCACCACACGAAGTCGCCTCACGCTGCTTGGCACTGTCTCGATCATAGTGCTAGAGAGAACAACACTCACTCTTTCAAACCTGATTAACAACACATATTAGCGTTCCTTTATTCATGTCACCATGTGAACGACGTCCAATGTGCACTGCTCCAAGCATGTCTACGGTGCGGCGCCGTCAGTGTCGTGTGCAGGATGGATGAATGGATGGATATGGCTGTACCCTTTAGATCGGGCGGTGGCTAGCGCCACCAAGCCGCAATACTTAATGAACCAAAAACTATATTTATTTTTTTCCTTAAATAGTGAGGTTAAAGATTCGTACCTTGCAGTGAAGGGTTTAATTTTCACTCGTGCCTTGACTTTAGCCCCCAATCAGATAACCTGCTTCTAGTTAATTCTACCCACTTAAAGTCTATTTTGCCCTCACCGTCCCTAAACCCCAGTGCTTTGATGATAGTTATAGCGCGAGAACAAAACGACGACGCAGAGACAAGAAGGACACGAAAGACACGAGCGCTACAGAGACAAGAAGGACACGAAAGACACGAGCGCTTGTCTCTGTGTCGTCGTTTTGTTCTCGCGCTATAACTATCGTCATGCCATACCAACTAGCCCAAGCTGCCACACTCCCAGTGCTTTGAAAAACTCTGCGCCATCATCCTGAACTATAGGGCGAAGCCCTTTACAGAACATTATCAAGTGTTCGGCAGTTTCTTCTTCCTCTCCACACGCACTGCATACCGTGTCTACCTCTTCGTATTTGGCCCGATATGTCTTGGTTCGTAATACTCCCGTCATGGCCTCAAACAGTAGAGTGAATTTATGAATGAATGCCCCAATACCACCCCCCTTTGCTGCCTTCTGTTCTATTACAATATTCCCACGCGTAGTTCGCATTGTTACGAGGTTGTTCCATGTCCCCGAGTTGTGTTTCTACAAAACCGCATACCATCGGCCTCTCCTCCCTTAGCTGTTCTTCTATCTCTTCCCACTTCAGCCTGTTCCTACCACCCTGCATGTTAATATACCCTATGCCTGAATTGGCTCGGCGATCGTGGCTACGTCTATTTCTGTCCCGGACTCTACCTACCTTAGATACTGGTGCCACTTTGGAATTGTATCTGTCCATACCACCTGTCAAAGAGTCTCCCTAGTTGTTTTCCTCGTTACTAGCACTCCTGCACCCCGAAGGGCCCGCTTTGTCCCCCCAAAAAAGCTACTGCGCGTCCTGCAAGTCACCAACCCACCTCATGACCTAGCCGCCCATCGAAGTGAATTCTGTCTCGTTAAAAACCACCCCACCTATGCATCTCTCTGTTCATGCACCTCTCTGCAGGGGAGTGGGAGAAGAGCGTCGCGTCGCGGCGAGCGTTGGAACTTCTCCAATTACATTTTTCCGATGGGGCGCGCGCCCAATGGAATGGCCGGAGAAACACCGCCGCGCGAGCCCGATCCAGGCGGCCATGTCTGTACGAAGCGCTAAACATTCGAATGTTGAAATTTAGGCGGGAATGATCTGAAACAAAACTCTGACTTATTTTATGGAACCAAAAATAAGTGAGGTGGTTGCGCAATCGAGATGTCAACGTTTGACAATAGTTGAAAAAGTCAGAGATGTGGCAGGAAAGGCAGTGAGGACGTTACATTGAACCTCTTAACCCTGACTGTTGTGAAAAATGAAGGCTATGAACATCAAAAGAGTAGGCCATTGGGCGAGTCGGTGCTTTGACACAGAAACCAAGGGCCTGTCCTCGTCTGCCTCTTCCTGTGGGTCGTGTTTAGTTGCGCTGTCACGGTGGTTTCTGTGTCGAAGGCTATGAAGTTCAATGCAAGGCCAAGCCTTTATCAATGTAAGTTGGGAAAGATTTCACTCGCATGATTTCTTTTGTTTTAAAGCATGCTGCCCATTACACACAATCTGTCAATAGGCATGCCTTTAGCTGACCGTATTATGCCTCCTGTTCCGCTCAGCCTGTCGGTGGTTGCGCCACTGCGCATGCTCCAGACGGTCAGACACTGAGCGTGTGAACGGACCGTCGTAGCGAGCCATAGAGAAAGGAGAAGCGGCAGAAATGGCAGCCTCTTGTGCCACGAGTCCGCGCTGCTGGGGAAACGCAGTGGTTTGTTCGGCAAAGACGCAACGCGCTTCAGGACGAATTCGCTAGCTGGATTCCGTGCCGACCGGTTGGGCCCTCGCGATAACCGACGACAGGGCCGCTCTGGCCGACTGCCATGGGTTGGTCCTACGCCACCTCCTGTCACCGACAAGAGCTCTCGCCAGTGGTGCCCCGTCCTCGGACTTCTGCGACCATGTCCTTCTTTCCTTGTCTTCTCCTGACTTCCGTCGCTCCCTGTCCCACCACCTGGCTCTCTTCTTCTTCCTCTCTCTCAATCTCTCTACATTTTAATTCTATCCTTTTATTTCCTTCTCTACCCCCATCCTTCGTGAGCTACTGTTGAGGTGTCCTCCCACTAAGAGACAGTTACGGGGCTCACTTTTTTCTTTTTTTCTCTTTAAAAATCAACCCCCGCCCCACCACGGTGGTCTAGTGGCCAAGGTACTCGGCTGCTGACCCGCAGGTCGTTGGATCAAATCCCGGCTGTGGCGGCTGCATTTTCGATGGAGGCGGAAATGTTGTAGGCCCGTGTACTCAGATTTGGGTGCACGTCAAAGAACCCCAGGTGGTTGAAATTTCCGGAGCCCTCCACTAGGGCGTCTCTAATAATCATATAGTGGTTTTGGGACGTTAAACCCCACAAATCAATCAATCAAAAAAGCACCCCCCCCCCCCTTTCAGGAGACTCAAGGATTTGTGTCTCCTCCGAGAAGTCGTCGCAGCCAATGCCTTCGAGAATCTACGCATGTGGGGTAAAGTTCCACGAAACGATCTGGAGCTGACACTTCGGACCATAGAGTAGCGTCTCGAGATGCTCTTTGGTACTTCCGTCAGAGGGACTTCGCGAGTCATCGATAGTAAGCGATTTTATGTGACAACAGTAACACTTTAGTTTTCAACAACAGCCACTCTTCCACCTATTCAGAAAAGCTCTTTAGTTTGATTTGCCCCAAGGCAACGCGGTGAACGCAGAGCGTTGGAAACGCGTTTGGGCGGGCTTGAAGGCTTCTATTCTAGTCCAGCTCCAAGTAAAGGTGACAAAAAAAAATGCTCACGCGTCAAACAGTAAATAATTTTACTCCTTTATTAAAACAGTATTTTCCATCTTGCTGCATGATAACAATATTTATTTTCCTTTATAACAACTTTGATGCACTGGTGGCGTCACGATTGCCTTGACCGAACGACGCTTGGCTAAAACTGAAAACGCGCCTCGAGCTCCGTTAACGTTGCCTGAGCGTTTGAGCGGAACGGTGAACGGAGCGGAAAATCGGTCAGCTAAAAGTGCCTAATACGAAAAACACAAGAGAGAGTGGGATTGGGCGTGTTGGTATACCATCATAAAGGGTGCTTACCAGCGCAAACGACAGGGCAGGAGAGACAGGAGAAGAGACGAGACAGAGCGCTGACAGTGAACTTTCTAATACGAAAGTTCACTGACAGAAGCCACTTTCAACTTAATCTGTTACATTGTAGCAAGCTACAGTCTAAGCTTCCCGAGTGACATATCATTTCACTCCGCCGCGGTGGTCTAGCGGCTAAGGTACTCGGTTGATGACCCACAGGTCGCGGGATCGAATTTTGTCTGCCCGCCGGCTGCATTTTTGACGGAGTCGAAAATGCTGTTGGCCCGTGTGCTCAGATTTGGATTCACGTAAAGGATTGCAGGCGGTCGAAGTTTCCGGCGTCTCTCATAATCGTATACTGGTTTTGCGACGTTAAACCCCACGCATTAATCATAATTACCGAGTGGCGACATAACATAAAAATTGGCAGATCTCACGTACAGTGGGAATCGATGATATGCGAAGCATGAATGAGAAATGTTGATATATCACTTTAAAATTAGCACAACGTTACGAGGTGGAGGTAAATGATGCCGTACATAACTTCCGTGTCATGATTATCATGTTTGGATGTGTTGTTTACCTTCGTCATCTATTTACGTCGCGTGATGCCAAATTTAGTATACGTGGAGCTAGAGAAATGACCGCGAGCACGCTGTGGGCATGGTATGTTGTCATGCTCTTACATGACACGCGTGTCAGGACTATCATGTTTGCACCAGTCATATACTTTCGTCATCCATTGACGTCACTTAACACCAAATTTGGTATCTGTGGAGCTAGCAAAACGGCCGCGAGCGCATCATGAAGGGCCCAATATACTACAATGTAGCGTGGACGCGCGCGCACGCTGGGCACAGCAATGCTACGTTAGCATTTCTCACCGGCCCGGCGGCAACCGGTGAGAAATGCGACATGATTCATTTAGCGCCGATGCGTTACCAAGAAAACACTGCGTCTCCCTCTTTTCGTGACGGAGGGACGCCGCACGCACTGAAATGCGCATGCGTCAAAGCAACAGCGCGGAGCGCGGCTGAGAGTAAATGGCAGGACCGGCGCCTGGCGTAGCAACGCCGGCGTGACGCGACGAAATGAACGCCGGCGAGCACTCGCGCCGCGTCACGTCGAAATCTAATGGCGCCTTGACTGTGGCATGTAGTAATGTTCTCACATGAAACACATCTCATGATTGTCACGTTTGCACCAGTCACACACTTTCGTCATCCATCGATATCACGTGACACCAAATTTGGCATGTGTGAAGCTAGCGAAACGGCCGCGAGCACATGATGAGCGTGGCATGTAGTCATGTTGTTACATGACACGCATGTCGTGATTATCATTTTTGTATGTGTCATTTACCTATATCGTCCATTCGCGTCGCGTAATACCGAGTTTGGTACATGTGAAGCTAGCGAAACGGCCACGAGAGCACCATGAGCGTTGCATGTGGTCATGTTTTTACATGACACGCATCTCATGTTTATCATGTTTGCACCAGTCACATACCTTCGTCATGTATTCGCGTACCGTAATACCGAATTTGGTATAAGTGAAGCTAGCAAAACGGCCGCCAGCGCATCGTGAGTGTGGCATGTAGTCATGTTGTTACATGACAGGCATGTCATGATTTTCATGTTAGGGTCTGTCGCTTGTGTTAGTCGTGCAATCATGCCATACCATACCAGTTTTGCAACATGCCATGTGAACGAAACCACCGCAAGAGCTGCAGAATCATGAAATGTAAATCATGACGTTCATGACATACATGTCATGATTTTCATGTTATGACTAGTTAAATATGTTCTTCATACAGCCATAATATGCTATACTAAGTTTGGTATCGATACCATAATCCAAACGGCCGGGAGAGCTAAAGGCCGTAGGCGGCTAGATAGATAGATAGATAGATAGATAGATAGATAGATAGATAGATAGATAGATAGATAGATAGATAGATAGATAGATAGATAGATAGATAGATAGATACGCTCAAAGTTGCCGAAGTTCGCGAAGAAATGCTTCGCATTAAAATAAAATGGCAGCATATCTACGCCGTGAATGATGGGGAGTGGGGCGAAGCATTCGTCCGTCCGTTCGTTCTTGCTTCCGTCCGTCCAAGCGTACGTCTGTGTGACCGTCCATGCGTCCATCCACCCGTCTGTTCGTGCGTCTGTTCGTGCGTCCGTCCCTGCGTTCGTCCATGCATCCGCCCCGGCGTTCGTTCATGCGTTCGTCCATGCATCAGTCTGTGTGTGCGTTCGTCCATCTATTCAGCACTCCAAGTACCACCATCTCGCATCTTTTCATCATATATTCTCCATATAGAAGCACCGCCATCCAGCGGACATTTCAAGGACAAAACGGGAGGTGGCACATGCACACTTTCTTACGGCTTGCGCTTCGGGTTTACTTCCCACCTTTAACCACCTCGAGTTCATGGTATATACTAGATCACTGTATTCATGGCTATGCGGCCCAATGCTCGCTAAAGCTTCCTAAAACCAAGGAGGTTACACCCAGCGAGTATAACGTAGCAACCCTTTCTTGTCAGATCGTGCTCAATGTACATGCCAATGGCTGCTAATGGGGATCGCAGCGTACGCTTTACCTAAAGGCCGAATGCTCCTGTCTCTCATTCACCCTTCGCAGCCATTAACAGGTGCATTGAGCACTATCTTCTATTGTTCAACAACGCACAGAAGGAATCTCTCACCGGAACCACCTTAGAGGTCAAAAATTTCCCACCAGCACCACCTTGCAGGTCAAAGCGTAAGACTGGTTACATACTACGACGGGACGCGGGACGAACGGGTGCCGCTGTAAGGAGCTTCGCTCCTCAAAGTATACGCACTGTGGACAGGATGTTGCTATCGTGTCGAATTAAAGGCGAACCTTTTATTATATTTTTATGTGTGTGTGAAAAAGAGTTTTCAACAACGATTAAGAGTACAACTAAGGGAAAGCATAAAAACATCCCCGTTACGTCATAAGAGGGATGAAGTGGTCCGTTAGTGCGCAGAAAAGTGGTTGCCGATTTCGAGTATTTGGTACTCTCTCTGCTAGGGGAGAGTAAAAGGCCGTCCAACGCCGACTAAATTTCAAGGCCGAAAGGCTGCCGCAGTGACGTCAGAGGGTGGGGGCCCAGTTACGCCACGAACGTGGCGGAAAGCCTGTGTTTCGTTCACGTTTTAGGAGAACCAATGCTCCCGCTCTCGCAGCTGCTGCGGCTTGATTGGGCCGAGTAAAAGATGTGGAAAAAAAAAAGTCTTACTGAGCATGCTCAGTTGGGCAACTGGGCCCCCAACCTCTGACGTCACTGCGGCGGGCTTTCGGCCCTGAAATTTTGTCGGCGTTGGGCCTGACCCTTGATAAGGCCGTGTTCACGAATATTCCGCCGTGAACAAGTTCACAGCGCCGAAATGCTGTGAGTTTGGAGAGTAAGTAGTTCACGATTTAGAGCACTACGTGCTTTACCATGGGAGAGCTGTGTGGCGTCCCTGTGAAGCGTCGGAAGCGGGGGGGGGGGGAAGTGAAAAAGTAGGTATCGATTCAGAGTACAGGGTACTCTACTATGGGAGAGCTTAAGCCGTCCCGTGGAGCGCTATACAGTCGCCTCTTGGAGTGTTTGCAAACACTTCCACGCTGCGAATTTCAGAAAGCACAGAGCTTAGATCAATATCCAGAACCACGTTTACGTCGCTGGTACTAGGACTGAAACTTGAACGTCCTAGTAAATTTTATCTGCAGTATTCACATCGTTCTTTCGTTAAACATAACGTTTTGGATAGCGAGGACGAACCTTTAATTGCTAATTTGCATGTTCTGTACATTAGCTGAGAAAAAAATTAAAACCTTTTGCACAAAGTCCCCTAAAGCTGGATCACAGCAGAGCTGGTTATTCGCGGCGAGACGTTTCCGTGGAAGTGTGGATAGGTGGCCTCAGCGGTGCTTTTTTGCGTGCGGTCTGAGCCGATTGCCAGCGAGTGAAATGCGTTGACCGCAGTTTACTGGTGATAGTTACGCTCCCCTTCACTAAATAGGTGCACGAAGCTTATGTGCAGCGTCACCATTAGCAGCGAGTAAAGAGCATTCTGCCTTTTCAAGCGATGCTCGCCCCTGGGTGACTGCTCTCTTTCGCACTTAATCACGCTTTTGCTGTGTTGTTTGTTCGTCTTCAGCTTGTGTATACCACCTGCTACGCTCTGCTGTAGTGTGACTGAACTACTTATTACTTCTTGATCATCTGCATACAACCAAAAAGAGAGAAAGAAAGATCGTAGAAAGCCTGCATATCTGTGGGGTAAGCTCAGTACCGGGCAACGTTCGCATTTACACGCATATTCGTTTTTCTTTTTCTCATTCTTTTCACCACGAAGTGTCGCACAGTTGATAAGTCTAGTCAGGGAACATATAGTGGCTCAACAGTGCTTTGCGCTGCATTGTATTTACCACGTGTACGTTCACGTTCGTGCACCAGTAAGAATAAGAAAAAAATTATATAACAGTTCAAAAAAAAAACATTCATCAATGAATGACGTGCATGACAGGGCTACAACAAAGGCCTGGTCAATGGAACGAGCATTTTTTTTTCAGACAAAATATGACCACTGGCTTCCGTCGGTCACTAGCAATATACCATGCAAACGCTGAAGACAATGTAAAAAAGATGAAAGATTCAGGGAAATCATACGACATTATATATAAGGCATCCCGTTTGAATTAATTATCAATGTCTGTGCTCTTTGAAGCGTTCTTAAGTCTAAGCACAAAGTTGCTTAGACTTATCGATTGTCCCACATTTAGTGGTGAACAGAATAAGAGGGGGAACAAAAATCATACGTAAAATGTGCGAACGGTGGTACTGAACCAATCGCACAGATATGCGTGATTTCTAACGATCTTTTTTTATCTCTTTTTTTGTAGTATGCATACTACAAATATGTAAATAAGTAGTTCAGTCGCGCTACAGCAGTGCGTAGCAGGCGGAACACAAGCTAACCGCGCACAAATAACACAGCAAACGCGTGATTTAGTGCGAAATCGCGAAGAGAGTCACCTGCAGGGCGAGCATCCCTCTGAAAGGCAGAATGCGCTTTACTCGCTGTTAATGTTGACGTTGCATAGGCGCCGTGCAGCGATTCAGTAGAGAAGGGCGTAGATATTAACAGTAAACTGCAGTCAACGCATTTTATCCGCCGACAATCGGCTCAGACCGCACGCAACGAAGCGCCGCTGCACGTATTTGTATACGCGTCGCCGACTGCCTGTCCACACTTTCGCGGGAACGGTGCTGCCACCTACAGCCCGATATTGCCGCTTGATTGATTGATATGTGCAATTTAACGTTCCAAAATCACCATATGATTATGAGAGACGCCGTAGTGGGGGGCTCCGAAAATTTCGACCGCCGGGGGTTCTTTAACGTGCACCTAAATCTGAGCACACGGGCCTACATTTTCCGCCTCCATCGGAAATGCAGCCGCCGCAGGCGGGATTCGATCCCGGGGCCTGCGGGTCTGCAGCCGGATACCTTAGCCACTAGACTATCACGGCGGGGCCGATCTTGCCGCGAATAGGTTGCATCTTAGGTTATAATCGACTATGGAATTTGTTGGGCCAGAGGTGGTAGAAGTTTCTTGAGTGTGACGAAGTCTTACAATTGATTCCTCTTTGCTCGGTGCAGCAGAGGACGTGGTAAGCCAGTTGCGTTCGGCCCCTCCAAGAAATGTGCTCCGCGCATAGCTGGTGCACGCGACATGCGGTGAAGCACACGTGGGGACGTTCCGGCGTTTCATGTTTTGCAGTAGAAAGGTAGACTTGTGCATGGCGAGCCGTCGTGGGCTCTGTAAATAGTTCCGAGGCTATATCAGTCGCAGGAAGTGCGAAGGCCAACGTATGGTAAGCAAAAAAGAAAAAAGAAAGAAGACTAGGAGATTCGTAACGTCACACAGACGTCGCAGCACTCGTAGTTACGGAGCGAGATTTTTGACGATATCAACGGATATGGATACGAATTAATGTTTAACTTATTGTACAGTCTGTGTAGCACATGAAAGTGTGCAAGTATATTTTTCGACCGTGTACATCTTGCGTATCAGTCCGTGACCTCAAAACCCCCGAGTGAAGCAGACATCTCTCAGTGCATGACATGACGAGAACTTCATTTAATAGTCCCGAGGAAAATGAGCAAGCAAGCCCTAGGGCTCACCACCATCAAGTCGGCGGCTCCACCCGCGACAGAACCGGGAGGCGGTGACTCTATACGGCACGGTCCGGGCACCCTGGACAGCCTGTATAGTTGTGAAGCGATGTCCAAACTCCGAAGGGCTTCGTCCCACTTCATCTGATTGTGCTAACCGGATCCATTGAATGGGCACAGCCAGAGCATATATAATCCAGAGACCATGGCTCGTGCCCGCATTTAGAGCAGCATTGCGGAAAGTCCAGATCAATACGATTAAGGGCTATCGGGTTGGGATACCTTCGCGTCTGCAATAACCTGAACGTCACCGACTTTCACCCTATTCAGCTAGGGACTATGGAGAAAGAGGGTCGTCCTGCTTTATTTTTTATGCGATGTAATCTCGTGGAATGCGGATAGCGGTACTGTATAGGGGCACAATCCAGGAGGAGAGCTTAGGCGCCTGAACAAGCGTGGTGCGTGAAATCTTGTGCGAGAAAGTGGGCACCCTTTAAGAAAAAAAGTGTTCAAAAGCTAGACGTATAGCATTAATAGTATTAATTTTAAATTCTCTTTTATATTACGCCATTATTGCCGAGATAAGGCACTTGGGGAACGAGAAAGCGTGAAGAAAGGAAGTTCGGGTGGTGACACCGCCGTTAGGTTCACGCGCCAACTCGCCGTGACGGATGGGTGACAACAGGGGGATCCAAACGGGCCACTCGCCCCCCACCTTACTCTCAAGAAACTCTAGTACTTGCCCCTTCCAAAGCTACAACAGCGCTCCCCCCTTCACTAGCCGCGATGCAACTCAAGTGTGGACCCCCCCTCCCCCCGGGAGGCAAATTCCTGCCACACTCATGCAGACATAGATTATGACGGCTTATGCTGCTAGTGCTCACGTATTTTTTTGTCAGTATAAACGACCAACTTTCCGTTCTAAATTAGTCCGATACTGCGTTTTATTGAGTCCTAGATGTTTCCGTGTGAAATAGGTCGTGTCCGAAGCATTGAATCGGTGACGTGGTTTCGGACCTCGTTCTCGCCTGCAGCGTGTGCACTGGTCAGAACCTCGAGACCTCTGTAATATTATTTATTTATTAATAATTATTAATATTATATTACTATAGGTGTGCGCACGGTTCACCAAACGTTAGGTTCACATTCAGGAGTGAGGAGGGGGCGATAGTTTCTCGCAGAGCCCTGTCCTCCCGATTATGCCTATGTACAGGGTTGAATTTGCACTCCCCGCCCCCCTCGTTGGTGACTAGGGGGGGGGGGAGAGGCGCCGCCCCACTCCCTGACCTCTTCATGCGCACGCCTATGAATATTATACAGAGGGCGGAATCGTCTAGTAGCCTCAGTTTCGACACGACTTTTTGAAACGGAGCTTAAGGGACTCTTCTTAGGAACCATGCAAGCAGCAAAAGAAAATATATCTTGTACTAATGGAAACATAACCGATTTCTCACTGTCAAAGTACACAAACATTAAGGTTGCGATGACGTCAGCATACACAACGGCGTCATGCATACGTCACTTCGCGCTTGACGGTGGCGCTTGACGGTGGCATGCAAATTCAAGACTTTCGGAGATAGGGGTAGAAGTAGAATTGAAAACTTTATTTGAAATAAGTGGAGCCCTCAGTTCACAGGGCCCCTGTGGCCTTTGCCATCTAGCGAGCTCTGTCGATCAGCGTGAGCAGTTATCACGCTTCGAGCAAAACAGCGCAGCCTCCCACTGCTCCGGTAGTGATGTGCTGTTTCTTGGCTCTAGCTTGGAGTGTTGGCAGGCCCGTGTTACGTGAAAAAAAAATGTTGGGAGTTGTCCTTATAGCGAACATTTGTTGACATATATTGCCGGATAGATTGCACAGGGTGAGACGGGCCTGTCACGCGGTCACGTTCCCGGATTACGCGTAGTGTCACATCATGTGACAAGCTTCTCGTCGTGCTAGTGCCCAAAGGTGGCCGCCACGATGACGTCAGTCGCAACCGCACTCACATTAGCTTCCTTGCCACCGCATCAACACGCGTGCATTCCAGCATTAGCAGCCGTTGCCGCGGGGACTCGAAAGCCTCGCTTCACTTTTGTTTTGTTCCTCCGCACAGCGTCGCTGCGCTCTGCAGACGTCATTAGCGGCGCCGTCCTCCGCAGCCAATCGCCCTTGCCTCAAATATAGCAGACGACAACGCCCCGCGAGTGTCATTTCTGTCTATTTCGTCTGTCAAGCGAGAAAGGACTTGTCCTCCGATCTAATGACTCGTGCAGGGGAAGACATTTATATACTCGCGCTAGCGATAGAGAAACGGAGATAAGAAATTAAGCAAGCTGCGCTTTGCCTAAATGTTCCGTTTATAGAAAGCATCGGTTAATTCGTACGTGTACACACACAGACGCGTGCAGAAGCAGTTCTCGAAAAAGCACCAGAAGGTCGAGGAAGCGAGGAAACGGTTTTCGGGGTTCGCTCCCCTGCCTCCAGACTTTCCGGAGTTTCGCTCGTATTACTGTTTTCTTTTTATATTGCTGTAGGCCCTCGGTCTGGTGGTTGAGAGAAATATAAATAAAGAAGCTGACTACATGGTCGCCTTGGGCCGCTGGCGGACTTTAAATATAAAGTGTGCCGATCCGGAGCTCCACGCACTGTTGCAGGAAGAGGACGCGGACCTCATCTTAGCTCGCAATCCACTGCCGCGACCAGCAAGTTTGTTGCCGGTTCCGAAATAAACGCCGTCGTCCGCCACGCCCGTTCTGTTGTCCCTGAGGCGGCTCACTTGGATCGGCTTGGCTCGCAGGCGTTCCGCTCTGTTGGCTCGGCGCTTTCCTCGTTCGAGAGTGAATGCGGCTGCTGCCGCAGTGGTTTTTAATGAAGAAGTGGTGAGCAGGAAGGTTTTGTTGCACGCCGACGTCGACATGAGAGTGAAATCGCACGGCGTCTCCAAAACTGTCACCTCTGACGACAAGGAAGCTGAGTTTGCAAGGCCGGGAGTCAAGGCAGATTGAAGAACAGTCGTCTATTTGAGCTTGTCTCTTGCACTCCGGACGAACAACGGTGTAATGGACGTGCGTCCACTGCTCCGGCACGTCCCATGGATGTCACCTTGCTCCTTCCCGGGCGCGTTCTAAAACGACACAGGAAGCGCGTCGTTCACCACGCGTGTGTCAAGCGTAATCATCATCATCATCATCATCATCATCATCATCATCAGCCTGACTACGTCCACTGCAGGACATAGGCCTCTCCCATGCTCCGCCAGTTAACCCGGTCCTGTGCTTGCTGCTGCCAATTTATACCTGCAAACTTCTTAATCTCATCTGCCCACCTAACCTTCTGTCTCCCCCTAACCCGCTTGCCTTCTCTGGGAATCCAGTTAGTTACCCTTAATGACGAGCGGTTATCCTGTCTACGCGCTACATGCCCGGCCCATGTCCATTTCTTCTGCTTGATTTCAGCTATAATATCCTTAACCCCCGTTTGTTCACTAATCCACTTTGCTCTCTTCTTGTCTCTTAAGGTTACACCTATATACCATTTTTCTTTCCATTGCTCGCTGCGTCATCCTCAATTTAAGCTGAACCCTTTTTGTAAGTCTCCAGGTTCTGCTCCGCAGCTGTTATATACCTTCATCTTGAGGGATAGTGGTAATCTACCTGTCATAATTTGAGAGTGCTGGCCAAATGTGCTCCACCCCATTCTTATTCTTCTACTTACTTCAGACTCGTGGTTAGGCTCCGCGGTTATTACGTGCCCTAAGTAGACATAGTCTTTTACAACTTCAAGTGCACTACTACCTATCTCGAAGCGCTGCTCTTTTCCGGGGCTGTTGTACATTACTTTCGTTTTCTGCAGATTAATTTTAAGAACCACCTTTCTGCTCTCCTTGTCTAACTCCGTAATCATGAGTTGCAATTCGTCCCCTGAGTAATAAAAGCTGCTGTTATTGTGCTTTATGATTCCACTATGTGGTTGATTGTACTGCTTTTATTTGGCCCGCATGGGCCCTCTGCTACTTTTATGGGGATTACACAATCTGCGGGGTCGTCCACAGACCTTGAAATGGGCATATGACAATGTGTGCTGTGAAGAATTTCATTGGTAACGTCGCAGTTGAGACACCCTACACCCCCCCCCCCCTTTTTTTTTTTAATTTTGGCCCCACAGTTTCTCTCATTCCACAGAAACAAAGCCATTGCCACGCCTGTTAAATTAGAGTAAACAGAGGAGTTGCCGATCAAGCGTCACCAACAGGCGAACGCAGTTATTGAAACCTTTCTTCACGTTCTTCATTTTACTTTTCTTTTCTGTCTGCTATATATATTTTTTTCTTCGTCTCTCTCTCTCTCAATTGCTTTCTTTACCCTCCCCCTAACCCTTGGATCACTCCTCCTCGCCTACATTTCTCTTTGCCTTTTCTTGTTTTGCTGTACACTGTACGTTACGCTGTGGTATACCCTCTCACCTCCTCCTTCCCTCCTTATCACTTCTTGCTACGCTGTACCGTAAATGGTTATGCTAGGGTTTACCCTATAACATCCTCTTTTAGCTCCTCCTCATGCACACTTCCCTTTCCCACATACTTTCTAAACGATACTGGCGAGCCAATACCACGGTTTACCCTCTCCCGTCCTTCTTTCATCTTCACTCTCACTTTCATGTATATTGCAATTGTTATGCCATACCATGCATGGCTAGGCTCTGTTTGGAGCTGCTTGGGGCATACTTTCTACGGCGCCTAGTTTTACGCTACATAAATTTCTTATGTGATTCTTAAAGGCGAAAAGAAGAGAAAAGTAAGCCCCGTAACTGTCTGCATCAGAGTGCGACGCCTCAGCAGTAGCTCACAAGGGATGGGAGTAAGGAGGGCTTAAAAGGATAGGATTTAGAGGTAAATAGAGAGAGATAGAGGGGAAGGAGAGAGCGAGGCGCAGGTACAGCGAGTGACTGAAGATGTGATAGGAAAGATGGACACGATCGCAGGAGTCCGAGGACGGGGCACCACTCGGCCAGAGCTGCGCTGTCGACGGAGATCACGGGGCCACAATTAATCGGCACGAAATCCAGCGAGCGAGTGTACGCTGCATAAATGTAGGCACACTTGTACGGTTGTACTGTTATCTTCTGTGGCTGCGCGTGGGGAGATTGCGCGAGAGATGAACTCTTGACAGCGAGAGGGGCACATCCACTGGGTTGGAGATCTCCCGCTCTGGCATCAGAGACGAAGCCGCAGCGCGAACGGTTGAAGGGCGCCGAAGTGAGGTCACGACCGTGCCACCCATCAGTGTATGCCCGCGTCATTCCTTCCTTCCTGCACCCTTCCGCGTATGCGGCGTGTATATAAACCGAAACACGGGAAACAGCAACCCTCTTCCTTTCAACTGAAGAAGACGGATGGCCGGACAGACCGCCGTCGTGTCTGATGAGAGCCAGCCACCTTATGTTCTTTTTTTTTCTTATTAATCGGGCTGCGCACAGTTTATTCTGGGGTGCGGATAGCGAGGCGAGAGCTGTGTGTGTGTACCATCCCCTCCAGTCTTCGTGTGCGTGCAACATTCCACACAACGGCGACTCGGGCAGTATAGACGAGCTATACTGGCGAATGACGCGCCCTTTCCCGTACAGCAACCCTGGATTATCCAAACTCTTCTCTCCTCCTCCGTCGTTGCGTGTTCACCACGTACGGTGTTTTCGCGCGCATTAGCAGCGCCCCGAAAGAGAATAGCGAGAGCTTACCGCTTTCTTGAGTGAACGAATAAAGTTTATAGAAAGTCCGACAGTTTCCATCGGGTGAAGAGGGCAAGAGGGAATTAGCCCCTGTCCCATCCCACCCTCCGTCCCCCCCAAAATTTTATTGTAGTTGTAGCCTTGGAATGACGTAATGAGTCACCCTCAACAGCGGCTTTTAGTGGATCATCCTATTCAGCTCCTTTCTGACAGAACACCACTCGAGCTGGTACGCCGTGATTCGCCTTGACTGTCGCCATTATACATTGCCGCCAAGGTGGCCGGCGTCGAGCTGAATAAATGGCTTTACGAATTGCTAGAGGTGCCTGGTATCGATCCCGGAACCTCTCGATTTCAGTACTGTATACATAGTTGTTGTAGACGCTGTAGAATACTGCACCCGTCGCTGTAGTCTAGTCGTCATGATGCTCTACTGCCGAACCGATGGTGTCGCAGAATCGAATCCCGGCCGCCGCGGCCGAATTCCGATTTAGGCTTAAATGGTAGACACCCGTGTGCTTCAATTTAGGCGCACGTCGAAGGACCCCAGGTGGTAAAAAGCTTCTGGATTCCTCTGCTCGGAAGCGCCTCATAATCATATCGTGGCGTTTGGACGTAAAACTACAGTAGTTAATATTATTATGTCCGATTCCCTCCTGTTGTCCAAATACGTCATTTGTCAACTCTTGTTGGCTCAGAGGGACTCTGATTAGACCTTTCCGATTGACCTGCAATGTCGTCGTTACAAACGTCAGCAATATAGCGAAATTTAACTGTGTCCAGAATCGTACCCCTGATCTTACCGCTGGCATTATTATGATTCTGATGATCAAGATGATGTATTCCATTATGGCTCGCACCAACTCCAGCAAATCGGCGAAACAAGGGATGAGTTTAACAACAGAAATCGGTCCCATCTATACTATAAAATTTTCGAATAGTCAAGAGGGGTTTATAATTACGATGTGCACACTTAGAAACAAAGTTGTCTTGCTTCAATGAAATATTTTCCACCAGTGCAGCAGACGTAACCGTGACAATGCTCTAATCACGAGGCTCCCTTCCGGTTCCCTTCAATCATTCTTTGAGAATGTTTTTTTCCCCTAAACAACTTAAGCGATTGCATGATTTGGAAAGAAAAGAAAAACTAGTGCTCTATTTATGCGTGGTTACCAAAATATCAACAGAAACGCAAGTTAGCGAGATCAACTTTATGCAGGTAACATTTTAATTTGGGAAGTCTACAGCTGCTTGAAGAGTGGAATGCGGCCCAGTGTAGAGCCTTGTATCCGTGCCCAAGGGACAAACCCACGCTGGTCAGTAACGGAGTAGTAGTACAGGAAAATCATTTTGAAGTAAGATTACATCTATTCAAAGCAAATAAAGACAGTAAAAATTGAACAAAACGGAAGGAAGATAACAAAATAAATAAATAAATAAATAAATAAATATATTATTATTATTATTATTATTATTATTATTATTATTATTATTATTATTATTATTATTATTATTATTATTATTATTATTATTCACATAATTCAAGCACCAGGAAACAAATAGAGCCTCCGTTGCATTTCGTGTCTGATAGGTGTGTTCAAAAATCGGTGGCATTTCGAGCCCCACTGTAGTCCTCTTGGGGCTGTATTCAACTTGCACGACAAATTAAGGAAGGCTGTAAGAGCAACAGACTATGATAATGAAATCACGCCACCCACGCCTCCTTACTTATCTCTTTATTATGCGACTTTGAAAGGTGCATACTGAAACCGCACACTTTCTCGTTCGGTATTGATTTAAATACCATTCAACCGGCCAAAAACGTTTATTTAACGAGCTTGCATTACCATATAGGAGGCACTATGGTACGCGGATACACCGCGCCACTAAGAGGAGGAAGAGAAGAAATTGGACGAAAATAATATTCGCTGCGCGCAGGAGTCGAACGTGACATCATCTGGGTTGATGCTTGGACTCATATCCACCTTGCGTAAACCTGTGACAGCCACCGGCTCTTTCTTCGGCTATCTTGGATATCTCTTTGTGATAGAACGTGGGGCGGGGGGCAAAAATAAACTTTGACCTCTGAGGTATAGAGCCGGTGAGAGATTTCTCCTGTGCGTTGTTCAAGAATAAAAATTTGCATCGTGCGCTTTATCTAAGAGCGGACTGCGGGTCTCCGTTCTCAGTCGGAGTATTATGTCTCTAATTCCCATTATCAGCGATTGGTACGTTCCAGTATAGGAAACACCGGTCCGTCACTGCGTGCTTTGAGCCTCACCAAGTTTCTCTCCCTGTTCAACGCCGCGATAAGCGCCAGCGTAAGCGCCGCCGCCACTGTTAACGTTAGTGCCCGCATACTCATGTTTTTCTTTAGTGGGAGGTGGTGCTTTTTTTTCTTCGTTTGTGTTGGCTTCAGTCACCGTGATGAGCAATGCTCTCTCCTGTCTACTTCCTCCATAGAGATTAGCCCGCGTGTGTTAGTCAGCGCCCCCTTCGAGGTTTTGGTAGGTGTTTAATTCTTCCAACCGCAGGCATCGCGGATTAGGTGTGATTATGTGGGATCAGTCCAGCAGGACCCCGTGGGATTGTCACCGTGCTATCGATAGGCTGTCCAGCGACGTACTCTCCCTCAAGGGCGGGAGGGGCCGTACAGGCTATATCGCGAAGTTTACGCCGCAAGAATTACTATAGAAGGAACACCTTCCATGATATCAGCTTGGATATTGACAAAAACAAAAGGCGGTCAATTAAGGAACAGACTGGTGCCAAGTGCTTGGATCAAGTGGCCACGTCAGATTATCGACACCTGCTTTGGATTGGCGTTGGAACGCGCGTCCTATCCGACTGAACGCCTCAGGAAAGGCCGGGCTTGAGGTAGACATATATGGGCCTTGATGTCGCGAACATTTGGTGACGTGCTGCTACGCTCGCTTACAACCCAAGGAAAACAAGTGCCAGGCCTGCGCGGTAAGTCCAGCGCAGTCACAGCTGGAGGAGTGGCATTTCCAGAACGAGTTTTAGGCTTTCTTGGCGCTACTGATACGAGTTCGCCTAAAAGGCACCCACTACACCATAAATCATAATTTTTATCAACTTGGTAAGCACCGACTACGTCATTATTCGTCATTCTTCGGAGAAGTGAGGCATGTACCCGCTGCGTAAAGGGAGCCTATAGTAGACTGCAGCCTGTCATGTATAGGCTCCGTACTAATGCGCATTTGCAAGTTCCCCCTTCAAGTTATTAGAAGGCAGGTTGTGAACTACGGTTGTGTAAAGTAAATATGCTGGGATGTTTTGTGGAGTACGCAGGGAAGAATGGTGAATTCTCATGCCCCGGAATGGGAAGTTTCTGGCGTGGTACGTAAAAATCATTGGCAGCCGGGGCTTGCACATTATTTGCTTGCTTTGTACCCGCCTATACTAGCTTCCGGTTTCTTCCTGTAGGGAGCTGTGTGGGTTATACGTGGCGAAGCTGCGGTACCCGTTCCCGTTCTTATTCAACCCCACCAACATATCGCTGTCTCCTCCTCCCTCGTTTCGGCGGCCGTGACGGCGAGCCGCAGTGAGCATTAGGAAGAGTTGCGGTTGGGTGCCTCTCGATGGATGGATGAAAGGGGGTGGTTGATGTGAAATAACGGCGGGGTGTGTAAGGGAAGCTGTCACTCGCAGTTTGCCGGCCGGCCGCCAGCCCCGATGTCCTCTCGCTTTTGCCAGAACGGTGCTCGGTTATTATGGGAACCGCGAGCGCGGGCCGAGCTTTTTCCTGCTCGTGTGTTTGGGGGGAAGAGGGGGGGTCCTCCCTGCAACTCATCTATCTATCTATCTATCTATCTATCTATCTATCTATCTATCTATCTATCTATCTATCTATCTATCTATCTATCTATCTATCTATCTATCTATCTATCTATCTATCTATCTATCTATCTATCTATCTATCTATCTATCTATCTGTCTGTCTGTCTGTCTGTCTGTCTGTCTGTCTGTCTGTCTGTCTGTCTGTCTGTCTGTCTGTCTGTCCTTTTTGCGAAAGCTCACGCCATCATGTACGTCATCATCTTAGTTGGCCCAGTGATATACCAAATATAATTTAGATGGTGTATTTCTCTGGCGGTGCGAAAGTTGCGATTGCTTCCGTACATCCTCATTCGCTCCTTCCTTTTAAAAAATCGCGGCATATCTGCGAAACGAATGATGATGATTTGGGAAAAGCAGTGGGATCGTTCGGTGTTACCGTAAGTCACCCGTAACATTGGCCACTCACGCATGTAAATTAGTGCCGTGCGGTGCACGTGTATATACAATGTTCATTCGTAATATCTGGCATGTCGTGCTGAGTTGCGAGTTTTGTTTTGCCTTCGTTATTACCGCTTTGGGGTCACGGATCTAGCCTGAAAGTTGGCAAAAACGAGGTATGGGCCCGTTCCCCTGGTGGCTGTTGGTTGTTTCCAGTCATACAAAATGCACCGTAGAGTATACCGAGACGTCATCACGAGCACAAGGCAGTCGTTGTCCGTCGTCTTCATCGTCATCAGCGTCATCGCCATGGGAGTAAAGTGGGTACCTTGCATGTGCTGTGCCGTGATGGCAAAAATAGAATGTGCGGTCTGATTGTCACCAGCATGATCGTCAGTGGCGGCTACGGCGCACAGCGACGCCAACGCCAACGGACAAACCTCGACCGTAAGGAGCTTCGCCCCTGACCGCAGACAAGCTGTAATACACAACGACGGCAACTATGCAGCGCGCTTTGACATTTCCCACATTCCCACGTTTCTACGTCTAAATACAACAAGAAAAACGAAAAGCAGCATCAGCGGTAGCGAGAACAACCAAAGGAGGAGTTACCTATAATCTTCGACGGCGTGGTTCCGGGCTTTTGATGTCCTCTCGAGATATCAGCAGCCGTACCATCCTGCGTCGTGCACCATCGCAGGACGCAGAAAAAGCCAACGGCGGGGCACTGCATATACGCCCTGGAATGAACGAGATGACCAGCACAACCGACGAGGCGTGGGAGAATATAGAATGTCTCCCCGCTGGGTCATTCAGATAGCGTCTTTAGCGAGCTGTATAAAGGTCGGTGTGCTTGGGACACCGACCGCCTGGTCGCAGTCCATTTACGACGTAGCAATAAAGGCGAAGAAAAAAGAAACTCGTAAGAGACGATAAGGCGGCTACTACGAGGCTAGTAGAACTAGTACGAACGAGACTAAAATGGAATAAACTCAAACTCAAACTTGAGCTTGCATTAAGCCGTGCGAACCTCGATACACAGGCAGCATGCCTATTTATTGCTGTATCTATGCCGAACTTGGCTGTAGCGAGGTTCAAGTTGGCTTGAACTTGACTGTTGTGAGGTCGAAGTTTGACCTCACTATAAGCTTTAGAGGTTCTAGCGAGGTTGAATTTCGTTTAAAGTTGGCTGTAGTGAGGTTGAACTTGGCTGTATCGAGGTTCAAATTGGCTTGAACTGAGTGTCGTGAGGTCGAAGTTAGACCTCACTACAGTATCTAGAGGCTCTAGCCAGGTTGAATTCGGCTTGAAGTTGGCTGTAACGACGTTCAAATTGGCTTGAACTTGACATCTGCGAGGTTGAAGTTCAATTTCACTCGGTACGGTTTCTAGCGGCAATACAGCGAGGTTGAATTTGGCTTGAATTCGGCTGGAGCGTGGTTCAGATTAGCTTGAAGACCTTTGTGCGGTCGGAGTTCGACCTTACTACGGTTTCTAGCGGCTATTAGCTAGGTTAAGTTAGGCTTGAAGTTGGATGTGGTGAGGTAAAATTGGCTGTGGCGTGGTTGTAGCAAATTTGATCTCCATCTTTGCCTTCTTTATCTTCATCTGTGCTCCACCCGTGCTGATTGTCGAGCACATTGCTACATTGTTATAGCCGTATGATAACGTCATAACAACATTAAGATTACTTGCAATTTCGCAACCGTAACCAGTCGCATACTGTCTCACGTTTTTTTTTTCTTCCTCAGACACGGTTGCATTCAATCGCTACACCACCTGGGGAGTAGCGGGTGATTTCCAAACGCCTTCGATGTTGCGACAACGGCACGGCGCTAACGAGACTTCGCGAGAAAAAGGGCGATCGTGGAACATTTGGGAAACTTGGGGGAAAAAACGCGAAGGAGAGGCGGTGGCCGATCGGGTTTTATTGCAGCTATGACTTTCGCGAAGAGGCTTCCACCACGACGCGCCTTGCCCACCACCGGAGGTTACGAGAAGACTGCCCTCTATAGGGCAGTGCCTCGTAAAGGGGAAGGTACGTGATGTAGAGAGTACTAGATATTTAGCTAGATAGCCTCCCTGTCTCTCTAGACGTCACTATCCTTTTCCACGTCAAGCGTTCTGTGGGTTCGCTTGGAACAACATTGGGCTTAATGCCTGCATCGCTTTGTGCCTTCGTCTGTGCGCGAATGTTCGCGTGTGTGCGTTTCTGTGTTTCTACATTGCACCGACCTTGCACGGTCCTTCTTCCGGAGCGCCCGTAGGTTGCGCCCGCCCCGTTGCGACATTAACTCTGCGACGACGACGCCAGCGAGAAACACCCTTACCACTCCCTCCTCCACACTCGTTAGACAGAGTTCGCTGATCGCAACGTCACTGTAGAGGAGAGGGAAGAGTAGTTCATTCTCCTTTCGTAGCGGGAGCTTCCGATCTCCCCCTCACGGACCTATTAGAGGGAGTAAAAAAAAGCAAGAGAGAAAAAAAGAGCGTCATTTCTCACGTTGGGTGGGAGTAATGATCAATTACTGCACCAAATGCAGCCGCAGCCGCTTCTTCTGTAGAAAGAGTATGGAGTTTTCTTTCTTTCTCCTTTCTCCGTGGTGTTCTCCAGCTCATTACTCCCTTCATACAGCATAACTTCGCTGCTCTTCAGAGTAACGTGTTCCACGATGGTGTCATGCCTGCAGACTTCAAGCTTTGTTTTTATGCAGTTTCGTCACGAGCCTGACACCGACAAAATGTATATATAAAAGCGCGTGGTCTGCCTGTAATCAGCTTTGCGCTCACGTAATCTGTGTAGGCTGTCAGTGAAAACGATGCTAACTAAAGGCAATGCTATCGCGTTCAGTTCTAATAGCATTTTCCACTAACAGATCGCCTCGGAGTCTCTTTGATTTCACACACTTACAGTGTAAATGTCGCTCTCTTGAGCTGCGCTGCCACGTCGAGATTAAGTAATGGCGAGCCCCGGTAGTGTTGTTTATAATGAGCTTACCCGTTCGCTGTTACGCCAAGAGAGAGGAGGAGGAAGACGAAGAGGATTCATGTGAGAGAAGGGATGTCACCAGATTACGATGCAGAATTCCGCATCTGAATTACTATCTGCATAAAGCTGAACTAACAGAATCTCCGTTGTGTCTCTTTTGCAAGGAATCAGAATCAATAGATCATTTCTTTTTAGCCTGTCAACGATATTCTTATCAAAGGAAAAGATACCTGGTCGAACCAGTTGAGAAACTAGGTTTAAAAATAAACGTGGAAGTAATTTTATCCTTCGGAGGGAATACATTAGGTTATAGCCACAGGGAGGTTTTCTCTGCCATGTGTGAGTACATAATGGCAACAAAAAGATTACCTTGTTAGTCTATTGTTATTATTCACGGCTAAGAGACTACCTGAATGCCTGACTTAGCACACTTGATGATCCTGCAGCCCGGAAGAACCGGATCCCCCTTTGTGGGCGAGTGCCAGCAAAGCTGAAGGTTCATCATCATCATCATCAGGCTCGTAACCAGGATTTTTTTCCAGGGTGGGCGGGGGGGGGGGGTCTTTTTTGAAAGCCACAAAAAAAAAAACAACAACATATCTTCATTATTTGTCTCCCTGTAAAACACCCCCTCCATACGCATTGAGGAGCGGGGGGGGGGGGGTTCTAGGGCACCCTCGCTCACTACAGGCCTGAGCGATGTTGACCAGAACTGAGCTCGGTTGACTACCCTGTAGTGCGGAAAGAGAAGAGAGGGAGAGACAAAAATAACGGTTGCAGCCGACGCAACGACCCGTTTAGAAGTCGCAGACGGTCAGGTCAGTCAGTCAGTTCCGCGGCCATCAGAACTCGCTGCAACGCTTTCGTCGATTTATGCAACTGCCATGTGTGGTTCGATTCTTTTCGATGGTGAAACATGGTGCTGCTGTTAGTGTTCACAAACGATGGACTTATCAAGCCCGCGAGAACTAGACTGATGGCAGTGTAAACGCGTGTTCTTCCTATTGCATCATCGGGACGAATTGCTGGGACTCACGGAGCGTCGCATGCTTACACTCGATGTACTGATCTCCATCCCACCAGCTGAAGCTTTTTCTCTGAACGTGACCTTGCCCAGCAGCCTCCGTGATTCGCACACGTTGGTCTAACTGGCGATGCCATGTGATGACGTCATCATGCGACATCACCCTATGGGACGCCATAGAGACTTCACAACTTTTGGGGATCTGTGACTTCATGATGACGCATATTGTGGCATCATCACGTGGTGACTTTTTTTTTTGAACTACTAGTGTTGACTCCAATGGTCAATATACGCGTTTTATGAAGCATCGAAGTCGTATATTGACCATTGGAGTCCTAAGATAGCTTAATGGGTGTTTCATAACAGCATAGGCTTTTCGCCTCTTCTTTCCTCGGGGTCAGATGAAGGGGCTAAAAGTATCCTCCCGTCGTACTTTCTTCGAGTATGCCAGTCTTTTTTTTTTTTTTGTCGTAGCTTTTTTTTTCTTCCGTCCGAGACCTCCCATCACGCCCCCGCCCTCGCTTTCCTTCTCTTCTGCCGGAAATAGCCGACGTTTCCTAGCAACCTCCCTAGCTGCTTTTCACGCGCGTTAAACCGCGTCGTGTTAGGTCTTTTCCGCTCTGCCGTGTTCGTCGAAAATCACGCGCTCCTTCCTCGCCTGACCGCCCAACACCTTGCGCAAGTTCTAGCTGGATCACGTGACAGGGTGACTTTTCTGTGACAGATGGCAGTGTTTTCCACTTAAACGGCTGCTAGCCGGGACAGTTGCCCAAATTACCAATGAATATTTGTTTGCCAAGTGTGTGAAAACAGGTGCAATGTTTCTTCGTAAATGCGCCGTTGTTTGCGAGTTGTCGCACTTGGTGAAAGTAAAGCGGTTGTCCAACCTAAAACGACGCAGCTTAGGCGCATCGATGTAGCGCATTATACGCCGTCCATATATGCACGGTAGACCCCCATGCTTTAAGATCTTGTCTATACAGTAGCGCCACATTTCGTGCTTGTGACCTGGTCTGAAACTGTACTCTTTTGGTTCAGTGTCGCGTGTACAGATTCCACCGCCAACAAAGCGTGCACATACATACATACGTACGTACGTACGTACGTACATACATACATACATACATACATACATACATACATACATACATACATACATACATACATACATACATACATACATACATACATACATACACACACACACACGCATACATACATACATACATACATACATACATACATACATACATACATACACACACACATACATACATACATACATACATACATACATACATACATACATACATACATACATACATACATACATACATACACACATACATACATACATACATACATACATACATACATACATACATACATACATACATACATACATACATACATACATACATACATGACGATGATGATCGTCACCGTAATATTTGCGCGAGGGCCAAATGTGTCCAAAGAGCGCCATGACTGTGTTATGTCCACGCATAAATACATAACTGCGTACAAGCATGCGACGTAAACCGGTGATCCATTCGCTCGTTACCGGAACTCCGCGGTGTCGTCTGAAGAGAAGGCTCCCATCTTACGTTCCTCCTTCTTAAACTCTCTTCCAACGGGAGATGTGAATCGTAGCTATCCTACGCACATTTTCTTCTGCACTACGGAAGCCTTTCTTTCTTTCTTTCTTTCTTTCTTTCTTTCTTTCTTTCTTTCTTTCTTTCTTTCTTTCTTTCTTTCTTTCTTTCTTTCTTTCTTTCTTTCTTATTTATTTATTTATTTATTCATATAACCTAGCTCAATGCTCCCTGCAAACTTGCATTTCCCCTTCCTTCATGCCGGGAATGGACCTTAATCCAAGAGCTTAGCAGTACAACACTTCAGTTGCTACTGCATTGAACGACAGTCATGCGTTCATATGTAGACAATAATGAAAAGTGGCGAAGTGAAATGACAACTGACTTCGATAGAAGATCAGTTTGCCATATCGAAAAAAGGTCATCGCCGACAAGCCCATAATTGGGAAAGCATCAAATATTCGAAAATAGCGCATTAATTAGCCGTGGAACTGACGCACCTTTTAGGGCCGCACTTTCGTACGCTTGTCAGCGTCGAGTAGTTCGCGTGTAACACAACCGCAATGAAATATATGATTAGCTGTTGTAGAGTTTCCTTCGCGACATCTCGCTTCTCTGGAGTTGGAATTATTATTTTTAACCGCGCTCTTCTGCGCGATCATCATGTTTTCTATGACGGGTTCGGACGGGTATTGGCTTTTGACTGCGTCCTATCATCCTTCAAGCTGCGTGTTCTGTGTATTTATGGGTCAGCTCAAGCAGCGACGTCTAACGATTTTTTCCGTGACCTGGACGTGTATTTCTAGACGGTCGTCATGTCATACTCACTGGAGACTTTAATTGTGTAATAGACACGCGAGCTGACGTGCAAGGTCCAGGATTGGGTCGCTCTGATTGGAACGCGCGAGAGCTGCGTCGCCTAGTGCAACATTTCTCTTTGACAGATACGTACAGACTAGTGCATGGACCACAGTATGCCTGGACTTGGCGGCGTAGCACGTCGTCTAGTCGTTTGGATCGTTTCTATGTGCCGAGCGCGCTAGCTTCTTACGTATCGCACTCTGATGTAGTAACATTACCATCATCGCCTGTTTATATATCAGACCACCAACCAGTGACGCTCGAGGCTCACTTTCCCTTTTCATCATCAGTGAAACCTTGGCATCTTGACATTCGCATTCTGCACGACGCGCGTACACGCTCCAGTTTATCTAGAATCTTGCGCGCCACTCTTTCGGGATGCGGTCCGGAGGTGTGGGACGCGCTCAAGACACAGTGGCGTTTACACTGCTCAGTAGCAGAACGGGCCCTTAGACGCCGTACGTCCGAAGAACTAGCGGACACTGCCACAAAGCTGCGTATTGCTCTTCGGGTTGATTGACTAACTCCCTTGATGCACGCATGGCAGCGAGAGTTAAGGGGTCGTTTTCAAAGCCTCATTGCAGCTTCGTCATTGACGGCGTCTGCTTGGCGTTGCAGACGTAATCCATGTGCTCACCCTGAGGTTCTACGCTTTGCGAAAAGCTAGCCTCTCAACCCGTCGAGTCGACTAGGAACTCCGGCGGCCAAATTCTTACACACTGCGTTGCCGCCGACACGTGATCAATCAGTTTTCCTAGGTCACTTTGCCAACATGGCTCGTACGACAATGTCATCACATTGCGGTACCACCGAGACAGCCACAATGTTAAGTAGGCTCCCTCAAATTTCATCTGAAGTAGCTGAACAACTGTGCACAAGTCCGTCAGCTGACGAAGTGAAAGAGGCACTGTCTTCCATGAAGCGTGGCTCGGCCCCCGGGCCGGACGGGTTGCCTGTTGAGTTTTATTTAACGTTTTGGAACGACATTGGTGCTCTTTTCACCTCTGTTATTTGCCGCTGTTTCGAGAACGTTGATTTTCCTGATAGCTTTCGCGATGGTCGAATTGTTTTAATACCTAAACATGGCCCATCGTCAGTTCGCCCAGAGGAGTGGCGACCAATAACGCTCCTCAACGTTGATTATAAAACTTTCGCGGCAGTTATCACTCGGCGTTTTAGAAGCCTGATGCCCTCCTTAATAGGTCATCATCAGGCGTGCTCTATTCCTGGAAGAGAAATCCACAGTCTTTTCTTTGTTACGCGCGATATAGTTGCGTACACGTTAACAAGATCAGCTCGGGGACTCTTGGTTTCACTTGACCAGGAAAAGGCATTCGATCGCCTCGAACATAGCTTTATATTTAGCGTAATGGCAGCATTTGGCTTCTCACAAAACTTCGTTGAGCTTCTCAGAAACGCATACCGAAATATACGCAGCACGTTGTTTCTTGATGGTTTAGAGAGTGCGCCATTTCCGGTTACCCGTGGTGTTCGCCAGGGGTGTCCTTTATCCCCTGCACTTTTGTACTCAGCCTCGAACCATTCCTTCAATCGCTAATCGCTGATCCTTACGTTAGAGGCCTTCCTCTTCCAGGTAGTGGTACCGTGACAGTGACAGTATTTGCTGATGACATCACGTTGTATTTGAAGAATGAGGACAGTTTATCCCGTAGCCTACAACTTTTTACAACGTATGGCACGATTTCAGGTGCTGCGTTAAATTTTTCCAAATGTCGACATTTATTCATTGGTTCCCCAGACGCATGTCTAAGTTCCTTTTTCGGTCTTCAAATAAGTGACTCTATTCGCATTCTGGGGCTTGATTATACTTGCTACAGCATATCAGCCTCCTTGTGGAATTCAGTAGTCGAAGATGTAAAACGACACGTCCGGGAAGCACAAGAGTATGATTTACCGATGCTCGAAAGAAGGTATTTAGCACAGACGGTGTTTTGCGGCCGTGCATTGTACATATCTCATGTCTTACAGCCCCCATTACGAATCACCAGGTCGTTGCAATCCCTCATAGGCTCCTTTTTCTGGTCGGGTGGAACAGAGCTGGTTTGCGGAGCAGCTCTTGGGCAACCGAGAAACTGCGGTGGATTCGCATTCCCATCCGTCTCTGTTCGCTGCCGGCTGCTCGCCCTACGATTCTTACTTGGGTTGTTGCACGGTGATCAGTGCCCCGCGCGTGATCTTGCCTGCTATTTCTTAGGCACCAAGATACGCTATTTACTACCAGATGCACGGCGTAATTCTGCACCGCAAACACTTAACGTGCCTGCATTTTACTCAACGGCAGTAGCATTTTATCGACACGCGCAGCAGGTTTGTCCCGATGTGGACATTCTTGAAAGCCGCATTGTAGATACAACGGCGGCTCTTCTGCTTCCTCTGATTCCTCCAGCCCGTCTAGCACGATCGAGACATGTCTCGTGGAGCGCGATAACGGCATCGTTTTTGCCTGGTCACCTCCGTGACTTTATGGGGCGTCTTGGATGGAGAGTACTCCCAACACGGGACAGACTGGAGAGGTGGGGCATGGTCCCATCTTCCACTTGTCCTAACTGCCCGTTACAGGAGAATAACCAGCATATGCTGCAGCAATGTGTCATTGCAAAGGTGTTTTGGAAGTCAGTTAACACTAGTTTTTGTGGCCTAGGTGTTAATCGCTTTGTAACATCTGGTCGCTGCTCGTGTAGTCGCTTTGCACGCCTTCTAATAGCTGCGGGAGCTTTTTGTTTATGGCGTAATAGGTGCGAAGCTGTTGCGGCAGGTCATCGTCGTCGTGCTCTTTTTCCGATTCTGGAACGCCTCTACTCTGAACTCTTATCGTTTCTGTCGGAGGAATTGTTCTTCCTTGGGGAGGAAGAATTTCTGCGACAATGGTCGTGCCGCTTTCTTTCCGTTCGATTAGTCTTCCACCTGACCTGGTTCCTATAGCCAGGTCACCTGTCAATGTCTGATTGGTGCATGTAATCACTATGTGTTTACTATTTTTATGTGTTTGTGTATGTCCCATATGGGTGTGAGCTCTTCTATATATGCACTTCACTCTAACGCTGTAAGTTATGTAACTTTTATGAATATCGATACCTGTTGTACATATTTTCTAACATCTTCACCAAGCCTCTTAAATTCTGCACATATATCATCATGTACATTGTCCATATTGTGATTAGTGCATTTATGTAGTGTATGTATAGTTATTAGTACAATGGACTATGGACATCCTACGGACCTGGACACTTTTGTTTAAATGTGTAATGTATGTTGTGCTTTGTCTTATGTTTGTTATTGTGCCTGTTATACAGACGCTTGTCCCATAGCTTTGTTGCGTCCTATGAGAAAATAAACTTTTTCTAAACAGTAGAGTTTATTTCTGCTTCTCACGGGACGGCTTTACGCTCTCCCATAGTAGAGTACTTAGTACCCTAAATCGTTTCCCCCACTATTTCTTAACACAGAGTACCCTGTACTCTAAATAGTTACCCACTTTCTCTACCCCCCCTAGTAGGGATGGCTTATGCTCTCCATAGTAGAGTACCTGGTACTCTAAATCGTTACCCAATTTTTCTACCCCCACCCCCCATTTGTTTGTTAATGTGCTTGTCATATAGACGCTCGTTCCATAGGTTTGTTACGTCCCACGATAGAAGAAACTTTTTCTTAACACCAGGTGTAGCACAGCTTTATTATAAGTATGTGTCTCTATGGTATTATCATGTTTGTCTATGGTATTATTTTGTTCGACAGGGCCTCATCAAGTGTGGGGTCCACGGGACGGCTTTATGCTCTCCCATACTAGTGTACCAGGTACTCTAATTCGTTAACCGCTTTTTCAAAACACAAGATAGTAGCACGTGTTTCGTATATGCTGTGGCGTTGGGCCTTTTTGAGAATATGTCGTTGTGTGTGTGTTTCCATTACTGTCCTTGTCCTACAGATACTATGTCGAATTGTTGGTTGCGTACTACGTAGAAATAAACTTTTTCTAAGCACAAGCGTTTCGGGGAAGGGAAAAAAAAAGAGGCGGAAGGTGGACGGCGCCGGACTAAAATAGAAAGAGGTGAGAGTGGCGACTCGAGCTTCTTCGAAACAACCTTCTTTCAGACTGTTCTGAGCTGGCCTTACCTAGAAATACCTTTTAAAAGGATAGCTTAATGTGGGTGCTTGAGAACAACCGGTCAGATTGTGAGCGATGGTACTTGGGTGCGTTCACTCGAGAAGGCTTTCTTGCTCTCCATCTTCTTTCCTTCGAAAGTAGAGTTTTCTATACCAGCTCGGCAACGGAAGGCTTTGAGAGGGAATGTGGTAACGACACTCAACCGTTATTTCTGTCTTTCGATTCTTTTTCGTGTACCAATTTAGTTTTTTTGTTTTCTTTAATGAAACGCGTGTGATTCATTGTCGTTCTCGCACGAGCTCGCATTGTGTGTGAGGGAGTGTAATGTATGCACACACGCACACACGCACACACACACATGGGCGTGCGCACGTGTACGCACGCACACACAGACACGCACACACACACGCACACAAACACACACGCGCACACGCACATACACGCACACACACGCACACACACATGCACACACGCGCACACACACGCGCACGCACACACGCGCACACGCGCACACACATGCACACACGCGCACACACGCACACGCGCACACACATGCACACACGCACACACACACACGCACGCACACAGGCACGCACACACGCACATACACACACACGCGCGCACACAAACACGCACACACACGCACAAACACACGCACACACATGCACACACACACGCACGCACACACACACACACGCACATACACACGCGCGCGCGCACACACACACACACGCACACACGCACACACACGCACATACACACACACACACACACGCACACGCACAAACACACGCACATACACACATGCGCACATACACACATGCGCACACACGCACACACGCGCGCACACGCACGCACACACACATGCACACACACACATGCACACACACGCACACACACATGCACACACACACGCACACATACACACGCGCACACACACACCGCACACGCACACACACACGCACACACACACGCACACGCAAACACGCACATACACACACACGCACATACACACACGCACACACACATGCGCACACGCACACACACGCACACACACACGCACATACACACACACGCACACACACATGCGCACACGCACACACACGCGCACACACATACACACACACGCACACAGACACACATGCACACACACACACGCACACACACACGCACACACACGCACAAACACACGCACGCACACACGCACGCACACACACACGCACACGCGCACACACACACGCACACACACACGCACACGCACATACACACACGCACGCACACACACACGCACACGCACATACACACACACGCACACACACACACGCGCACACACACACGCACACACACACACCTACACACGCGCACACGCACAGACGCACACACACACGCGCACACACACACCCGCACAAACACGCGCACACACACCCGCACAAACACACGCACGTGCGCACACACACACGCGCACGCATGCACAAACACACACACGCGCACACGCACACACACACACGCGTGCACACACGCACACGCACATACACACACACGCACACGCACACATGCATACACACGCACGCACACACACACACGCGCGCACACACGCGCACACACGCGCGCGCGCACACACGCACATACACACACACACGCACACACACTCACGCGCGCACACACACGCACACACACGCACAAACACGCACACACACACGCACACACACACGAACGCAGACGCACACACACACGCACACACACACGAACGCAGACACACACACACACGCACACACACGCACGCACGCACACACACGCGCGCACAAACACACACGCACACACACGCACATATGCACATACGCACACACACGCACATACACACACGCACATACACACACACGCGCACACACACGCACACACACGCACAAGCACACGCACACACACACGCACGCGCGCACACACACGCACACACACGCGCACACGCACACACACACACGCACGCGCACACGCACACACACACGCACACACACACACACGCACAAACACACGCACACACATGCACACACACGCGCACACACACGCACACACACATGCATACACGCACATACACACACACGCACACACACATGCATACACGCACATACACACACGCACGCACACACACGCACACTCGCGCACACGCACGCACGCAGACACACACGCACGCACACACACGCGCACAAACACACGCACACACACACAGACGCGCGCACAAACACACGCACAAACACACACACATACGCACAAACACACACATACGCACGCACGCACACACACACGCACACGCACGCACACACACGCACAGACACACGCGCGCACGCGCGAAGTATTTGCGTTCGCCACTGTCACCGTGTGCGCATGCACTACACGAAAGCGCTGCCTATGTACTCTAAAGGACAGCAGCCTCACCGGGCTCATAATGTTATTATCATGACATTGTTTCCTTGTGCAGTATACCATACTGTGCCAGGAATGTATGTATACTACTGCGTTATAGTATGGCCCAGTAGTATACATAATGAAAACAATGAACAAGTAAAAACCGCAGTGCAGTGACTTTCTGATCACCATCGACGTTTTCGGTAATCCGTTATACATTCTTTGTTTCCATCGCGAGCATTCAAGCCATTCCCAGCTTCCCCGAATCCACGTTTCATGTTCCCATTACGGCGCAGTTCTTATGAAAGACCGACCAATCCGTCTTTGTTTTTTTTTTTCGTTCCTTTGTTCGCTCGAGGAATTCGTCCTTCCTTAATTACACATGCGCGCGCAGTCTCAGACGGGCGAACGACCGTTTGAAGCCAGCTTCTGTCGCCAATGAAACACGTTCGAAGCAAGTGCTTTCTTCCCGGCGCCCCTCATCTATATAGTCTATTTTGTGCACTTTACCAGTACCGGCTACAGATTGATGGATATGTGGGGTTTAACGTCCCAAAACCACCATATGATTATGAGAGACGCCGTAGTGGAGGGCTCCGGAAAGTTCTACCACCTGGGGTTCTTTAACCTGCACCCAAATCTGAGTACACGGGCCTACAATATTTCCGCCTCCATCGGAAATGCAGCCGCCGCAGCCGGGATTTGATCCCGCAACCTGGGGGTCAGCAGCCGAGTACCTTAGCCACTAGACCACCGCGGCGGGGCCAGTACCGGCTACAAGCCTAGTCAAAGGGTGCGCCATTGTACGTGCCAGTCAGCTCTGCATCAAAAGCAATGTCGCTTATAGAGATAATGCGAAAAAAAGAGGATTGTTTGAGGGGCTCGTTTTTATTGGACACAACCAAATGAAACACAGCCCCAAATGAAAAACAGACCTTGAACTTTAGGGAAGCATAGCGAACATGGCTGCTTTAAACTTTATATATTGCAATTATTGTGACCTAATTTGGAAGGACGTGGACCAAAAAAGCGCACTGACATCATAATGACATTTGAAGCGCCGTCACTGCCATCCTGTTAACGCCTCTGATTGGTTCTGCGCCACAGGTTTTTTTTTTTATCATAGGCGTAAGACGTTTTATACGCGCAATCGGAAAGTATACCTAGTGCGGGAAATCAGGGCAAATCGGAAGAACGCTTGCGAATAAAAAGGGATACAAAAAAAAAACGGAGAAGAGAGCTACAATTCGAATGTTCAATAAACCCGGAAAGGGGTTTACCAATTGGCTTCCGTGTGCCGTTTCCGGTTCGTGCTAATTATCTGTACCAAACGGGCAAGGGTTCTTAGATCGTCGGGTCTCAGGCATAAATGTGAGCACATCGGGTGTAATGCCCTGTTCACATTATCCCTTAAGTTGCTATGCCAGTGCGTTTTGATCGTAAGGGCCTCCGTTGACGAGGCTGTCGGAGAAGGAGGTTGTAGGCAGTCGTAGATTTCCAGTGCTGTTCTTTCCTGTCTTCTGTATTTCTTGAAGTCACCCCCCCCCATCCCCCTTCCAGAAAAGGCAGAAATTCAGTTGACGCGTAAGCATGACGACATGGTAAAGTCGAGGGCACGTGGTGTCTCTGGAGCCATGTTGTAAATGTCATTGACTGAGTGTCATCCGTGTGCTCACAAATTTTTCATCTCGAAGTTTAAGCTTACTGATCGCTGCTCGAGTTCATTCATGGTCGATAGGCGTGTAAACCATTTGTAATATCAGCCGTACTCGATCGATACGTGGCTGTCCCCTTCGGTGTCACCATCTTGGCTGTGCGTTCACGTAGAAGTTATCACACCGTTTAACTACGCGATAAAGGGGTGTTCCACGCGCAGATGGAGCACTTGCGTGTTTCGGCTACAATACTGCTTGAGTTCCTGTCCTACGAAGACGGGAACCACCTTATATCCGACATTGTCTTCGTTTCGGATCATGGCCCATTTTCGCGCCACCAAACAAAAAGAGTTACCTTATGACTCGTAAATTGTGTATTGTATATTTATTAAAATGACTTTCGTATGTTCTGTTCTTTCCATCGTATCTGAATTCGAATTCAGTTGTATCATTGTTAAGTTAAATCGGAATATGTATTGCAGATTTTACTAATTTGATGTTATCTTTTGATCACTTTCGTTTATTTTATGTATTCCACCCCTTTCTTTACACCTATCTGTGTATGAGGGTAAAAGTGATGAAACGGCTTCTTTTTGTGGCTCCTCTTGGGGGAATATAAAGGAGTCTCATAAAATAGTGAGTATTCAGCCACATACATTTACTACCATATACAGTTTAAAAAAGCATAATTATTATACAGTAACTCTAGTGTTGTCATATACGCAGCACCCCTCGGAGGATTTCCAAGGTACTTTAGGCGCGCTAACTCCAGGAACTGTGAATGGCGAAGCGTTTTCGTTTCTCGCGCATATTGGCACGCACAGCCAGAACGCTGCACGTGCAACGCAGGCTGCGCGCCTTTCGCGTTTAGTCGTTCGTGTGCACGGCGATTTCGAGGAAAGCGTGATTTTAACGATCGCGTCCGAGAGGCATGGATTTTTTTTTTCGTAAAAGAAATAAGACAGATAACCCTTTTCTCGCACCCGTCGGGTGCGTTTATGAATGGCGAGTCTAGCGAATGTAGGTGTAGTAATGTTGAGGAAGGGAACTCGTGCAGGGAAACTGTGGCGGTCGGTTTTTCCGGTAAGTACTCGCAGGATCTATCTATCTATCTATCTATCTATCTATCTATCTATCTATCTATCTATCTATCTATCTATCTATCTATCTATCTATCATTCTATCTATCTATCTATCTATCTATCTATCTATCTATCTATCTATCTATCTATCTATCTATCTATCTATCTATCTATCTATCTATCTATCTATCTATCTATCTATCTATCTATCTATCTATCTATCTATCTATCTATCTATCTATCTATCTATCTATCTATCTATCTATCTTAAATGGGTCGAACCGAACGGTGCATCACCGCGCGACGACTGACTGCTGAAAGCAATGCGCGGTCGATAACCAAGCGGAATAACTCCGGCCCTCCATGATCACCAGAAAAACCTCGGAGCATCAATCTCGGAAGCCATACAAGGGGGCCTACAGAATATCGACGGTTCAACGACTGCGCACTGTATGCCACAGAGCGCGTGCCCGCGCATGTATACATACATACGCTGTCGTCCACTCTTAGGGTGAACATGTGAACATGTCAAGGGCCCCGCGTGTGTAAAGTGTACGCGCACTCTCGCCTTGTAAACACGGTGTAGCTTGTTAGCGCGGCCTATTTCGGGGACCGGCGTGGCTACAACCGAGGCGGCAGACGCGGCACGCGAGTCCCGAAAACACGGCCTTATATTACGGAGCGCGTCTTGGTCGCCGCTCTTTGTCGGCCAACGCGGCTATATCGCTTGCGTGCGCGCTGCAAGCGACTACCGTGTTTTCTCGCGCACTGTATTGTAGGGGCGACGACAGCGGGGGCGCGCTTGGGGCGCTTGTCCGTGGCGCTTGGGGACGAGCAAACATTTCGCTTGCCTTCCCAAGGACCAACATATTCCAAATCACTGTACATGATTTTCAGGCTTTCTTACCCACCCTGTCCCCCTGGGGGATCTCATGGGTGCGTCTTGCTTACACTTCAGTAAAGCAATTATGTCGTGGCCCGCACTAAACGCTCCGCCATCGTGTTTCGTGGAATAACTATGGGCCCGTATTCACTGATGTGTGAGTGCATGTTTTTTTCCCGTGGGTTGGAGGGATACAAGTAGTTGAAGCCTCATCGGAGGCACTCCCCCTCCCCTCTCCCTTCTTTCTTTCAAACCCCTCCCGATCAGACCCTATGATCAGAATGCAGCTGCATCAGTGAAATACCCTCTCTTGAATTTCGCCAAAACTTGAGACAAAGTTATGACCGAAGACTGACTGCTTTCACTTCATTGAAATTCACGGCGTTGGCTTTCTTTACTTTTCGCAACTGTGGAATTGAGCCCGGCCCGCCAAACGCACACCGGCTCAGGCTCCTGTGAACGACGTTACCGTGTGGAAGCCGAAACGTCTTTGATTTCACAGGCTGTGAACGAATCTCCCGCGGGGAAGCCGAAGACACCCTTGATTTTATTTAACTTCAGTGCTCGGTGTGCGGATTCTTAATTGTCATCGAGCTCGCCATTTGTTATCGACTGCTCGTCTGACGGCTTCCGAGCCTTTCGAGTGATCGAGCCCGAGTGTGCGGGATTGTGCGCGCGAAAGCGCGGTAACTGCCACGTCACTGCACGCCGCGATGAGTCGTCGCGCCTTGTCTCTCTGCCCTTCGAAGCGAACGACCCCGCCGACATAACAAGAGACGAGCGTTTCCACGTGTACTCTGTGTGTACGTAGGCGGCCGGGGGCGGCCCAAAGGGGGGCAACGTCGACGGGCCTGTCGATGCTTATCAACACACAGCCCGCTGTATTTCGAGGGCGACCTCATGAGTGTATACACGCACAGACCCAAACGCGTGCGGATTTGCGAATAGGTCAAAGGCCGGGACTCACCAGTCGCTCGACATGTTAACGCGTATAGGAGGGTAAATATACTCGCACGGACGGAAAATGAGTGTGAAAAAGTCGCGATTGATTGGTTGACAGTCTTGTCTGTTGTGGTTCATTGAGTGATTGAGTGACAACTCTGCTGATGAGGGGACATAAAATAACTGAAGCCGTTTCCTTTTGCAATGTTACGGAAGTAGTTTCGTCATAAAGGTTATGATGACATGATGTGTCGATAGGCGTGCGCATGTTCTCTATTATGAGAGGTGAATTACTTACTAAAGGATGAGCGGGAGGAGCGCCCGTCCCAACTCTTCAGAGCAGGAAAGGGGGGGGGGGGGCATGCCACTACTCTTCATTCGTGCCCACGCCCGTGTTTGTGTGTCTAGATAGCGGCCTCCAAGTGACCTCCATAGATGTGATTGAACATGACGCATTGATGTGAGGTTGTTTTTATTATTGCGTTACTTTGCCCTGAAGAGATCAAAACATGGCACGCATGATGGCACAGTTTGGTTTCTTGCACAGTTTTACCTCGAGCCACTCGTAATTACCTCGTGACAAGTTTTGACCGCCTTGCGACAGCCCTAAGGATAATACTAGGGGTGATTTTGCGTGTAGAAACTGCGGTATAATTAACTTGAGGTACAACGTGTTGGAAAGCTCCGGGAATTCAGACCACGTGCTGCTCTTCAACGTGTACTGACATTGCGCATGCGCACACGCCTCTATCATTTCGGCTTCACCGACAGCCCGTAGAAAGCCCATACTAATCACAAATATATAAATAAGTGAAAAAAAGTTCCGACTGTCTTGATGCGTTCGCCTTTGACGACGCGAAGGGGATTTACATTATCTTCGAGTTCTGTATAGGGGCGAAGCTCCTTAAGGTAGAGCAATGTCCTCTGTCCGTCGGCGTAACATGCTTGGCACATACCCACTCTAGAGCGGGTATGCGCCACAGGGAATGCGAGATGGCGGTACTTGGAGTGTGACTAGATGGACGCATGGACGGACGGACTGACGGACTAGCAGACGGACTAGCAGACGGACCGACGGATGGACGGACGTGCGGGCTCTTACATGGCGCAAAAGTTACATGGCGCAAACTTCAGTACAGAACAAGACTAAGAGAGGGCTCTTAAAAGCTCCGAGCTCTCAGTCCAATACTCGGCAGTCCAGGAGGCCTGCGAACGTGCGGAGAGCCATGTCTTCGAGAGTCGGTTTGGACGCGGCCAGCAACTGCAGCGGTCCCCTCTTAAGGGGGTGTCTGACCAGTTCTCTGGGACCAAATAAAGTTCACTTCACTTCAGTCTATAGTACGCTGACAGTTTAGACGACAGCATCGCACCCATGCTGTCGGAGGAATGAAACACGTCTGGATGGCGTCTACGCGATGAGACGACACCTCGCGGCGAGAAGAAAAAGCCAGGATAAACAAACGTAAATGATAACTTTTTTAGCTGATTTCATGTTCAAATGTTGAAAAATTGAACGTTACTCACGTTGAACATCTGGAGAAGCGTCTGCTGATGCGCAGACGACCGTTACGGCGAGATTCGAGTTATTCGGGCGATTCGCTGAGCCGCCATTTTAGGGGCGAAGCTCCTTATAACGGCACCCGTTCGTCCCCCGTAGTATGTAACCAGTATTAAATTTTGACCTACAAGGTGGTGCCAGTGAGAGACTTCTTCTGTGCGTTGTTGAACAATAAAAAATAGTGCTCAATGTTCATGTCAATGGCTGCTAATGGGGAATGAGAGACAGGAGCATTCGGCTTTTAGTTGACGCGCAGGCTGCGATCACCATTAGCAGCCATTGGCATGTACATTGAGCACTATCTGACAAGAAAGGGTTGCTACGTTATACTCGCTGGGTGTAACCTCCTTAGCTTTAGAAAGGTTTAGCGAGCGTTGAGCCGCAGTGCCATGAATACAATGAACTTGTATATACCATGAATGAACTCGAGGTGGTTAAAAATGGGAAGTAGATACGAAGCGCAAGCCGTAAAAAAGTAAAAGCCGAATTCTCCACCTCTCATTTCCCATTAGCAGCCATTGGCATGTACATTGAGCACTATCTGACTGAAAAAGTTTGCTACGTCATACTCGCTGGGCGTAACCTCCTTGGTTTTCGAAAGGTTTAGCGAGCGTTCGGCCGCAGTGCCATCAATACAGTGAACTAGTATATACCATGAACTCGTGGGGGTTAAAGGTGGGAAGTGGACCCGAAGCGCAAGCCGTAAGAAAGTGTGCGTGTGCCACCTCTCGTTTAGTCCTTGGAATGTCCGCTGGATGGCGGTGCTTCTACATGGGGAATATATGATGAAAAGATGCGAGATGGTGGTACTTGGAGTGTTGAATAGATGGACGAACGGACACATAAACAGATGCATAGATAGACGCATGAACGGACGCAGGGGCGGCTGCATGGACGAACGCAGGGACGGACGCACGAACAGACGCACGCATGGACGGACTGATGGACGCATGGACGGTCACACTGACGGACGCATGGACGGACGGAAGCAGGAACGAATGGACGGACGAATTCTTTGTCCCACTTTCCATCATTCACTCCGCGGATATGCTGCCATTTTTTTGTTTGGACATCAAATTAGCCCATATGAGCGTCTCTTTTCTCACAGAATCCGTCCGGGTAACCTGCATAATTTTTGTCTACGATTCTGCCTTCTAGAAGCTGTCTATTTCGCCGGCTACGTGAAAATTAGAATGCGACTTAAAATGGCCGCCTTTCACTTAGCTGTGTATTTAGCCGTCTATACGGTGAGTATATTGGAACACACCCCCGGTATCATTACGACGCCGCACCCCCGGTATCATTACGACGCTCTCTGACATCATGATGGCGGTGTCATGTGATCATTTCTTGCATCAGTTGTGTTGACGACAGTGACGCGGAGTGATGCCGACAGACTTAAAAGTAATATGCGATCCACTATCTAAATAATCGTTTCTTGGCCAATCCCCCAGAGCGGGTGAGAACCATTCGTTTAGGCCATCACCACCATCATCATCATCAACAACAAAAACATCATCATCATCAGCAGCAGCAGCAGCAGCAGCAGCAGCAGCCAATTTTTGAGCTTGGTCGAGCACACAAGGCTTTCGTCCGCCTCGTTGGGGATCAGTGGCTACAGCGTGCTCGGCTGCTGACCAAAAGGTCGCCGGTTCGATACATGTCACGGCGGTCGCGTTTCGATAGAGACGGAATGCTGGAGGACCACGTACAGGTGCCCCAAAAGTAAGACGGATCACGCGATTTGTGGCCAAACTACGCAAAAAGTGAATGCCACAGCACTCCATCACAGAAATGATTCTACATCGTTTATGTGGAAGTGATTGGATTAACTTCTAGCGCGTTTCCGCATAAAAATAAGGAACCACTTTTCTGAAGGAGCATGCCGGGATTTACTTTTACGTAGCTTGGCCACAGCTCGCTTGTTCCGTTTCACTTTTGGAGCACCTGCTAGTGCACGTTAAGGAACATCGGGGGGTCGAAATTTCCGGAGCCCTCTACCACGGCGTCTTTCACAACCATATCACAGTTTCGGGACGCAGAACCTTAGATATAATTATCGTCATTATCTAAGGCTTTCGGCTAAATACATATATAAATGAAATGAATAAGCGTACGTACAGTAAAGTAGCAAATTAAGTGATAAACGTGTATGTACTCGTGGCTTCCAACAGCCTGCCACGAGTCACGTCTGCCCGTGGGTCACGCGTGTTATTGCACCGACTGCTTATGTGTTTCCAAAAGGTGGTGGGTTCTGTGTACATAATACAAGCGCATAGCGTGGGCGCGTGCTCCTTGCGGTAATCGGAAAGTCAGCTGACGCCAATGCTTTCGGGTCTCGGGTCGGTAACCTCTCTAAACTGTATGTATGTATACACAATGCGGACCACGTGTCGTCAAACAAAAACACGTGACAACGCTTCGTTCCGTGTTTTTTTGTGTGTGTACCTGTTTATAAAGCGCAAGCCACGTGTTTGAATGTTTTTCTTTAATGACGTCAGCGTGATGCGCCTGACAACAGAGACATTCTGGTCACGCGCCTTCTTGGGGCACCCCCGAGTACGCGAATAAAGAAGGAGCATTTTGTAAATGGCGCTCGAATAGTTCAATTTTTCAATAGCAATGTAATTAGTGGTCGACCAATCTCGTAACACTTGACGCGAAGCCAAAATACGTATTCTAAGAGAACTCGTTGTTGGGCTAGTTGGTAGAGCATTTCGAAAAGTTAATTCGAGCGCGAAAACTTGACACGATCACTCACACACGCACACACCCGTACGTATACCATAGACACGCATCGTATAGCATAGAGATGGTGGCGAGCTTTGGGCTGGGCGGAGCCTATGCACCGTGATGTCACTTCGAGCGCCTCGTTGTGTCGACGGCGCCTATGTACCGCTGTTTACAAACATGGAATGTGTCTTTAACCGACGCGCTCTCGATCGTGGGCTTGTCGACTATCAGCCGTTTGTGATGGGGCAAATCTGATTTTTGGCCCAGTTCGCTGGGCGTTTCACGTTGCCACGTTTCATTGCTGCGTTTTATTGTTTCGCGCACTACCGTCGCTGTTTGCTTGTTGCCGCAACACAAGTGTTGCACCGCTATACGCACGTTGACGACGGTCCAGTATACTCGGCGTGGAGGGAAGACACGTTTAGGAGTGAGCATTGCGCTGGGAGAAAGAAATAAGGGAAGAGGGGAGAAAGGAAGATGGAAAGGAAGAAAGAGAAAGAAAGGGAAGAAGGAGAAAAAGAAAGAAGGAGGCACGATTGATTGACTTGTGGGGTTTAACGGCCCAACAGCACCATATGATTATGAGAGACGCCGTAGCGGAGGGCTCCGGAAATTTCGACCACCTAAGGTTCTTTAACGTGCGCCCAAATCTGAGCGCACGGGCCTACAACATTTCCGCCTCCATCGGAAATGCAGCCGCCGCAGCCGGGATTCGATCCCGCGACCTGCGAGTCAGCAGCCGAGTACCTTAACCACTAGACCACCGCGGCGGGGCTAGCAGACACGAGTAGTACAACAAGCATGCACATTCGAAGCTTCGCTTAACTCCATTTTGCCTATAGAAAAATGTTTCTTCGCTTACAAAGCGTCATGTCGTGGTGAGAGTTGCGTTTTCGGCGCGGGAAATATGTTTTTTACTAATACGCGAAAAATCGTTTTGCTCTTTAGTGTTCGTTTAACTGAAGGAACGCTTCGGTTTGCTACCCAGTTTTTACAAGAAGAAAAGAAGTTGTGAAGGAATCCTGTAAATGATAATTTATAAATTTAGGGTGATAACCATCTATTGTTCTCGTTGTACAACTGCTTGATATTATTTCGACCCGCTACAACGATGCCCGCTTTAGTGATGCAGGCTACACTACCGAAAAATAAATAGATCGTTTCTGCTTATCTTTATTTTCTTTATTGAATAATTGAAAATAGACAGGATCGAACGAATAAAAAATGAAAAAAGAAATAGAAACAGATGAGGATTTCAACACAACAGGTGCCGGCTGGACGCGGTCAACGCCCCCTACGCCACGGCGCGCCTGGTGGCGCAAGCGGGCCGCACGTGCTGCTGATGGCGGTTGCAGTAGCGTCGGCAGCAGCACTCGACGAAGTCTAGACTACGCGAAGTGAGCTTAAGATCGAGAGAGAGGGAGAGAACAGAAAAAAAAAAGTAGATTCGGAAGAAAGCCGGCGGGTTCGAGCGGCGGTTCCTTTTTTTCGATTATAATTCCGATCGGAATTATAGTCCGCCGTCTGGGGCCACAGCCACCGCTTTTGCTGTGCTCGAGATGGGAAGCCGCTCTTAATCTGCGTAGCGCAGCTACGTGACTGAAAAAAAGAAGTAAAAGAAATGTGTGCGTGTGAACGTTCTATCGCAGTGTGAACTCGAGCAAGCAAACTGTATTCAGTCGGGCTCGATAAGAGTTGAAACACGCTGACTGGAGTTAAAGTGGCCCCAAGCTGGAACAATGGCATCGATGAACGTTCAATTGGTTCTGACAGTAGCAATTGAGAGAGTTTAATTCAGCAATTTTTATTTCTATGTAGATGCCACTTTACAGTGTTGGCGCCTTGCCCCGCCGCGGTGGTCTAGTGGCTAAGGAACTTGGCTGCTGACTCGCAGGTCGCGGGATTGAATCCCGGCTGCGGCAGCTGCATTTCCGATGGAGGCGGAAATGTTGTACGTCCGTGTGCTCAGATTCGGGTGCACGTTAAAGAACCCCAGGTGGTCGAAATTTCCGGAGCCCTCCACTACGGCGTCTCTCATAATCATAGATGGTTTTGGGACGTTAAAGCCTACATATCAATCAATCAATCAATCAATCAATCAATCAATCAATCAATCAATCAATCAATCAATCAATCAATCAATCAATCAATCAATCAATCAATCAATCAATCATCAGTGTTGGCGCCATTTTGAGTACAAACAGCGTGTCGCAATTTATATTGAGTGCCACTGTGTATACATATGTTTTGCTCACTTGTTGCGCTTTGCTGTATGTCTTTCTTTTACGTGTTCGTCTGTACTGCTTGAGGTTACGACTTTGTTTCCCTGCACAAATTGTAAAAGTTGTGCAGTCGAGGGGACAGAAACCTGAACCTCTCTACAGCGAGACAGTCGGAACGGAGCAGAAACGAATCAAGCACGAGAAATTAATCGGAACGGAGTAAAAGCGGGCTTGTGGTGGGCGTGAAAACTAATGTTCTTTTGCTGAAATATTTGTGGTTAATTTATTACAAGGGACTAATTCATTGCAGGAATCACTGTGGAGAGGCTCCGGGTAAACGAAAAGAGAGAAAGAAAGGCAGGGAGGTTAACCAAGCTACTCTTGGTTGGCTACTCTACAGGCGGTGTGGAGGAAGCGAATGATAGAGAAGGAAAAACAAAAAAGAAAAGCAAATGAAATGTTCTAGTGCACTTTTCTGTGTCTATTCTTTCGTCTTCTTGGATGTTTGCGCCAACGATGTTTTACACAGCTATACACCAACAAGCCCGTCAGCGTACGCTACTGAAAGTTTGCCTTATACAGTTTTAGTAGACCGGTGGGGAGTAGCGGGATTTAATCAATGTTCGTGGCGAATACTCGTTCTTAACATGGACCACGGTGTAAGAGGACACCGTGACATGGACCATGACATGACAGACAATGACGATGTTACAGGCTCACATGCAGAGACCCTATGGAAGGTACTTCGCCACGTCACGGTCACGCCGTCATTGCTTAACAAGCTTTGTCGACCTTGTGTTGTCCCGGTGGCTTGATGGGATGACGTCGTAGTCTGAGGTTAGTTTAATGATGGACCGTGACTGCTTGACTCACAGGGATGACAGGTGACGCCGACAAGCCTGAGATGGCTCTAGCCTTCGAATAGTCTTTCTCAAGTGCATAACGAAGCTTGTGGGTTTCTTATAACACATATTGACAACGTTACAAGCTATACGTACAAAAACAAGTGAAGCTAGACTGTGACATTGGTTGTCAAACCGGGCATGCTTAAGGACACTGGACATTACCCTTAAAGAACTCTATCGCAAACTGGCCGAAGGAACAATCACGTGCCAACAAAGGCCCTGCGACTATACATTTCATCCACCTTTGAGCGCGCGGGATTACAGCGCTCAGAGTACAGGACTCTCACAAACGTCGCGGTCATTCGTCTATACGTACAAAGAGAGGCTTCAAGCCAGTGTGGCTGCCATTGACGGGCGTTTCCTTCGTGCCAAGTGTTGACACGTATAAACCAAACGTGCAGCGACGAAAGATGATATGAGGTTTGCACACTCTATGTGTTTCCTGCACTCGGGAAACGTCGACGATCTCGAGCCCTGTCGTGGGGTTTATTTATCACTCGTCCCCGCTGTCAGTGGAAGATGATCGTCACTGTGTTTCAAGGATAAGGATTCGTCGGGCTGTGTAGATGTCTGAGTTCATGTACGTTAGCGGATTAAGCTCTTTCATATGCTTTTTTTTGCGTGCGCTGATATCTTCAATTAGAGTTTGCTTACCTGCACTATATAACCATGAAATTCCGTACCTGGCTGTGATATTCCATCGACTGGCCTTTCTGAACGGTTGTAGCCAGAACGCCCTTCCTGTGTGTGTTTTCGCTTTCTCACGAGTGCACGTGCGTTTTTTTTTTCGTATTTCCTCTCTTTCTACCCCCTCTTTTTTGCCCCTATTTGCCCACCCCCAATGCTGGGTAGCAAACCGGATTCCAATATCTGGTTAACCTCCCGGTCTTCCCTTTTCTCTGTCTCTCTCTCTCCACAACTGGCTGAACTCGTTCACTCCCGTTGAAGGACTTCGTCAGTCCTTCAGTCCTTCATCAGTCCTTCATGGGAAACCATGATTGATTGATATGTGGGGTTTAACGTCCCAAAACCACTATATGATTATGAGGGACGCCGTAGTGGAGGGCTCCGGAAATTTAGACCACCTGGGGTTCTTTAACGTGCACCCAAATCTGAGCACACGGGCCTACAACATTTTCGCCTTCATCGGAAATGCAGCCGCCGCAGCCGGGATTCGAACCCGCGCCCTGCGGGTCAGCACCCGAGTACCTTAGCCACTAGACCACCTCGGCGGGGCCTTCGTGGGAAACCAGTACGCATAGTTTGCACTCCAGTATTGTTAACGTTGTAAAGACTTTCGCAGCTGTTCATTCTTTCGCCTTTTTCCTTTCGTTAAAACTGTACAGCCCGTCTGCAATGACCCTTTCACGGGCCGCTGTACGTACAAATAAGTAACGGAACAAGTATGCAAAATAAGTAACAATCATGAAGCACAAAGCAAATAAACAGACCGACAATATTTTGTTTCGAACTATCCTTCTGTTGAAGCAAGTTTGTGTGACATGCTCGTATATGTGTGTGCGTATGCATCGCTGGTTCCCTTGTAGCTGCTTCTTTTCGTTATTACTTCTAACGCTGCCCACCTACTCCGGTGTAGGGTAACAAACAGGGTGCACCTAGTTAACCTTCGCATCTTTGCTCTTCAACTAAGTGTATTATTCTTATGAAAGGGAACACGAGAACGCCTGGCCTGCGCGCTCCGGCCGCTGCTGGCAGCGCGTTCAAGCGGGAGCGATAGCAACCACATTCTCTTCTCGCGTCATCTCGCGGCGAGGAAAACAACCATTCGTTGCTGACATCAAACGGCAAGATTGCAACCCCTTGGCTCTCGCGTAATCGCCTTGAAGGGCGAGGGGGTCGCAATCTCGCCGCTGGTTCCTTATCAGCCACGAATGGTTGTTTTCCTCGCCGCAAGATGACGCGAGAAGAGAATGTGGTTGCTATCGCTCCCGCTTGAACGCGCTGCCAGCAGCGGCCGGAGCGCGCAGGCCAGGCGTTCTCGTGTTCCCTTTCATAAGAATCGACAGTGTAGGTCGATGTTTCTCCCAGGATTACGAAATATTTCTTAACCTAACACGGTTTTGCACTTTTTCGGAGATCCGTCCACCTTTCACCACGCGACCATGTCGTGTGAAGACGTCGTATGACGTCATGCCATGACCTTATTGTGGAGTCAGGATGATGCTACATTCTTGCGATCTTCGGCGTTAAGTCAGATGTTCTGGGATGACACCATGATCTGACGTCATCGCTCGGACAAGCGATGACAAGCCAATTCTTATTAAACTCTTGCGAGATATTGTGAGACGTCGGCGAGATATCGCTACAGCGCTAAACACTAACGGCATTCTTAGATTTCGCTCTCGTTTTTTTTTAGGTTGGTTAATTTGACATCTCATGCGCATATTCATCGCGACACCATTATGCGGCGCATAACGTCTCGCAGTCTGCAGTAACCGCAAACAACTCCCACTATGTGTTTCCACTTTCACGTATACACCCGTAAAAATAACGCTGTCCACGGCGGCGCCATTCTGACATTCTGACCTTCTGAGATGCATACAAACAAAGGGGCGTCAGCTGTTTGACCCTGTACCGCATAGCGGAAAGCCGATGGCGCCTTCAACTCTTTTGGCCGGTTCGCTTGAGCAACAGTATCGGTGGGCTCTCCTCCCAAGGTCGAGGCCTAGTGAAGGTGTTGCCACAGGCACCCCCTTTCTTTCCTTCTTCATTTCTTTATTTTTTCTTTTCTCTTTCTTTCTTTCTTTCTTTCTTTCTTTCTTTCTTTCTTTTTCTATTGCTGCCCGCTCACGTTTTTGTGTATCCACTCGCGGCGGTTACACGTAGGACCACTCGCTCTGCTGGGTACGGCATATTGGCGCCGACAGGGCTAGTCCTTGCGATCAACGTATGCGTCTGTGTGTGTTTGCTTATGTGTGTGTATAGTATCAACGCGCGTGTCTCTATGTGTACCCCGTTTCCGGACGTCCCTAGGACGTCCATAAGTGCGCCTTGAAGTCGCAACGCTGTCAGTCTCACGTATGTGTGTAAACACACTCCACCCTCCTCCTTCCCCCCCCCTCTCTCTCTCACTATTGCTGCGTTGAGGTGCGAGCCGGCGTGTTGTATGTTCCGGCGTCGCGACCTTCAATGCTAGCGTGGAAGAGATGCCTGGGGCGATACGGCTCCTCTGAACGGTTTTCAGTCACGAAGCTTATGCGCGCTAATTGCTCGCTTGCCACACGCTCTTTGGCGTCGAGAGTTGAGATGCATTGAGAGGGTGCGGAGAGTCTGGCGACAACGGTCTCCGCGATAATTGTTGCCCCGAGTATGAAATTGTTAATCGACTAGTGGCACATTAAGCGACCCCTTGAATGATTAAATCGGCCCGTCAAACAATCATTCAACATAGCTTCGCTTGTGGAGCAGTGTAATCGCGATTGAGAGGGCCTGCGCAAGCGACAGGTGGAATATTCCTCGGTACGTTAGGTGAAACGCTGCTGACCTTTAGCTTCAGATATTGATTCTATTATTTATAAGATGCCTTCGGCATCTCTAGAGGAATAGCTAATAATTATAGAGATGCGATCAAAATCGGCATATGGAGAGACAGTTTTGAGCGTGGAACGAGTCAAACAGATCGCACAGTGGGCTGGCTCTGAATTGATTCTTTATTCGAAGTCGGGCAGAACCATTAAGACGGAAGCCTTAAAAGCAGGCTCACAGTCAATGGGGTGCCGTAGCGCCTCCCCCACCCCCCGCTAAATTTTGTTGGAGAAGGAGTTGTACCGAAAGTAAGCAATCAAAATATGTGTTTCTCTAAAATAATCGAGGTCTTCAGCAAGTAGCCCCTCCCTCCCCCTCCCCCCCCCAAAAAAAATCGGGCTATGGACCTGTTAGAAATCTCATTAAACGCGAAAAGTGATCGGTGGTGTCACCACGACTGATAAAAAAAAAATCATGGTGTGGTGTCATTATGACGTCACAGATCGCAAACCCTTGTGACGTCGTGACCTCACATGATGACGTCACGACATCACAGCATTGCTTGATTAAGGTGGGCTGATCCAGGACATCGCACTGCGAAGCCACGTTTAGTGCACAAAACCTGCACCGCCTTCGATCCCAGAGGCTGTATAAAAACACATTGGGTGCAGAAGGCGTTTCTGGGGAGCGTAAACAACACAAACGACTGAGAGAAAAGTGAATGAAGATGGCCGTTCTCTTGGAGTTGCTTTATCCGTGTATATAATCATGGAGGAACAAAAAAAAAATGAGGGAGGGGGCATGACGTCCCACGAGTGAAGCCCACCGTGTCGGCCGAACACGTGACCAAAACGTCACAGTGCGCGGTAGGGTTTAGTACTCTGGGTGGCCGTCCCTTTTCGAACCTCCTGCGTGAGCCGGCTGGTGTGCGCCCAACAAGCGCGTTTAGATTCGAAGCTATACCTGGCGCCATACACCGTAGTATTGGCGGTTTTTGTTGCTGGCGTGATCTTTCGCAAAAGGGTCACGTGTTGGGTCGACAATGCTCGCTTCAAAACGCCATGGCTTGCCAAACCTGGCTGCCTGAAGTCATGCTCCTTTTTTTCCTTTTGTTTCCTCTATGTATATAAGGGACCGTAAAAATGGCTTTTTTTTTAATTAAAGACGCAGAGCGTACGGTGCTATAAAGTTGAACCGGGGCAGCTCGGCAGGGCATATTAGCTTTAACATATTCAAATTGGTGGTCATAGCTTATTGAAGAAAAGGAAAGGCGACCTAACAGGTGCATAGACCGAGCATGACTTACTGGGGTGGATCCGGCCATTTAATTTAGGGGGTATGGTTGCCTCGATAAACAGTGGGGAGGGGGTCCTGGTTCTTTAGTTTTTTGTATAGTTGCTACCACCGCCATTGCCCCATCACAGCATAAACACTGTTAACTTGTAGTCAATTTGCGTTACTTCGTGCTCACAGTTGTCCTCATCTCTCCTAATCGGTGGTGGGAGGTGGGCAAAAAGCCCTGCAAAGTGCGGAGTGGGGGAAGGGGGCGATCGCCCCTTCCGCCCCCCCCCCCCCATCTGGATCCGCCACTGATGGCCTAAGTAAATCGGTCAAGTACTGTTGTGTAATCCATACCTATATTTGATGAAACGAAGGCGAATCGACATGCCCACTGAACCGCGTTGAACACATACCACTTCCCGGCGCATCTCGGCAATACCCTCGTTCTCGTTCACGGACGGGAGAAAGCGAGATCGATCGATAACAGCCCGCGCCGACCACTACGGGCTGTGTAATAGCACGGCTGCTCGACATACGCTACACTTTTTTAACGACGAAAAAAAAATTATTTAGTGAATACAAACAGACAGAGCTGCAAAGAAAGATCAAACGAGCAAGGTCATCAGTGCGAAGCCCTGCGCCAATGCTAGCGCCATGTCTCCGCGCGGGCTGGTACGTTTTGGGGTTCGCGACATTAACCTTGGTCGGCGCGGCGTCCTTCATTGAGAGTGCGGGCGTCTTGAAATGCCGCTTATAGATTATATAGTACACAAACAAGCGCGTTTTCTTTCGTTGCAAAAATAAAAAAATAAAATTAATGAGAACAAGAACGAAAATTCTGAGCACTATTCGTTTTCTGTGAATACATGCCAGATCCCAAATCGGATAGAATTTTAATAATGACAACGTTGCCTTTATTACTCCGGAAGGTTTACATTAGTCGACGTTAGAGAACCCTTCTCCGATTTTCACCTGCACCCCCCCCCCCCCTTCTCCTAACCACCACCTTTTCATCTTTCCACGGTAAGACACTAGACACTACAGAGTCGTTGCACCCACAGTTAATATACGAATATATATGCGCTGCCCCAGCCTTTAGCCCAAACTCTAGGCAGCTTTAGTCGACACTAGCCAATAATTGCAAGCCAACACTGGGTAACATTAAGAGTAACATGGCCAGCTACAGCCGAGACGGTAACCGACGTTTACAGCCAACCTGAGCCTAGTTAGAGCGTCACGAAGCCAGTGCTTACGAGTGCTGGTTGTGGGAAAATGGATACGGTAGGTCTGGATACCACCGCATAAAGCTCGCCGTTCACCGTTCGCAAATCGAGGGAGGCTAAAAGGAGGAGATGCGGACAAGGGAGCGGAAGTGATACGCTAGAGTATGCTTTCTCTATTACGCACAAAAATAATAAATAATAAAAACACTCAGCCAGTTCAACATCGTGCAAACACGCCGAACACGTGATTCGCTGTCAAGGTCACGTGCACCACCATCATCGTTTAGCATCGTCGTCTTCACTTAGTGTCACCGTTGATAATTATGTGGGGTTGAAGGTCCGAAAACCACCGTTCATTATGAGTGACGCCGTAGTGGAGGACTCCGGAAATTTCGACCACCTGGGGCTCTTTAATGTGCGACTAAATTTAGTGTCGGCCCCGCCACGGTGGTCTAGTGGTTAAGGTACTCAGCTGCTGACCCGCAGGTCGCGGGATCAAATCCCGGCTGTGGCGGCTGCATTTCCGATGGAGGCGGAAATGTTGTAGGCCCGTGTACTCAGATTTGGGTGCACGTTAAAGCACCCCAGGTGGTCAAAATTTCCGGAGCCTTCCACTACGGCGTCTCTCATAATCATATGGTGGTTTTGGGACGTTAAACCCCACAAATAAATCAATCAAATTTAGTGTCACCGTTGTTAATATGCTGAGCGTCATCGTCATCTTTATCCACGATTTTCGTAGAAGCAGCGCACAAAAGTACACTACCACGCACACATAAAGTGACACGAAGACAAGCTCTGTACTGTAACTGGTGATTAATTGTCGAAATTCCCGACTTCGTAAGGGATCCAGCAGTGAGTACAATGAAGACCACAAAAACCATACAAATAAACGCACCGAAAAACGCGTGACCATGCGTGAGTACTGCTACTACTACTACTACTACTACCACTACTACTACTACTACTACTACACTACTACTTTAGTTAACCTCCCCCGTCCTCACTTTAGTCTCTTTATACTACTACTACTACTACTACTACTACTACTACTACTACTACTACTATTTTTGGTTAACCTCCCCTGTCCTCACTTTATTCTCTATACTACTACTACTACTA